>NC_028645.1:81163698-81231983 GCF_001406875.1 Solanum pennellii
TCCCCCTTCCCCAAACAATTTTGAACAACAGAACAAACAAGAAAAAGAAAACGCCAAATACACAAACAACCCCTCTAAATTTGTCCTCAGTTTTCGTTTTGACACTCCATCTCAACCTTATTCCATTAAAACCCTTCAACCACATTCCTCATGTACCATCTAAACACAAAATACTATACAAATGGAGTTGGAGGGGAACTCAAGAATTAACAAAAACATACCTAATTCAAAAACTAGATGTAACCCCCCAACCCCACCTTAGTACTCACCATGCCACCTCATCAAAAAAAAGTACTAAATTTCATCAAATTTAGGTTAAAAAGGGGAACTTTCCCAGTTTAGGCTAACAAAGATCATCAATCAACTAGATAATAGAAGTAAAGTTTACAACTTTATGACCCCCCACACCCCAGACCCTTGTTAATCAGCAACAAAAAGACAAAGGTAATCAAAATCAAGAATTACCAGTAATGGGTGCAGGCCAAGATCTTCCTTCAATGCGTTTAATACCATAAACAAGCAAAGAAGCCCATGGTTGATGCATTGTCAGACATGGATTTCTGTAATTTACATCTCCTCTGTTCCTGCTTCCCATCTCTTCTTCTTCTGATGATTATTTCAGAAAACAAAGGCAATTTTATGAGTAATACTGAGTGCTGATCTTGCCCTATGTCAAAAATCATGTGAAACAATTATTTTCAAAGAATCTTAAATGCACAGAATCTGTCAAATATATTTTTTGCCTCTATCTTATAAATACTATTTAAATTTTGATAGTGTTAATTATTTAATATAAATTTATAAATTCAAATTATTTTTATCTATCCGGATTTTATTTATTTGATAGGAATTAAGTTATACTGATATAATTTATGGGATATTATGATACAAATATAATATTTAAACCGTACAAATGCATATGATTAATGTTTATACATACTTATACAATATTAATATGTTATTTAAACAATATATATATAGGTATAAAATAAGAATATGTTGTTTAACGTGACTTCATTGTACATGTACGCTATCTAATTTTCATTATATACAAGTCGACAATTAAATTTTTATAATGTTGAATGAGTAGACAAATGAGTCTTACGTAACAAATACACATATGACACCATGTTAAATTCAAATTTTTATGTAGAATGGCACGTAGGACGTGTAAGTCTATTTAGACAATTTTCAGTGTCTATTTGTATACACTTAACGTTTAATGTTATAAATATGTGTTAAAATCAAATTAAAGGTTATATTTTTGTTTTATGTCATATATGTATGTATAATTATATACTAAGTATATAACAGTGTAAAAGTGTGTAAACGTTTCATACACTACCATACAAAGTTGATACATTCTATGCAAGGTTGCTATTCGGACAGAAGCTAAGCTCTCACTCACGACCCATTAAACAAGTTACACCAAGTAAGAAGTGTGAAACAATTAGTTACTAAAGACCGTTGAATAATAATTGTTGCGAAAAAAAAAAGAGAGTTATTTAGATTTAATTTGAAAATATGAATAATATAGATTAGTTTTTTTATTGAAATGCATATTTTAATGAAAATTCAAATTTTCAAAGTAGGATTTCATGTATGAAAAGTATAACAACAAAATAGCAAAACACAAAGCAAACGAAATATATATATAGTAATACAAATTGAAGAATACAAGACTGACTACTAAATAATATCGTACTACTTAAATAAGAATAAGAAAAAACAAGGAAGTTAGCCCTCACTTCTCTCGTAAAATATGCAACAATTCTACTATCTATTAATTTTTTACTATAATTCTCAACCTCTACAATTTACTATTTAGATACATTGCCTCTTGATTTGAAGAACGAGAGCGACTGAAATTAATATAGAACTCTCACTTAGATAATCCAAAGTCACCCATCGAAGAAAAGTTAAGAGGCTCAATAATAGTACGATGTATCTTAGAAAATCTCTTTTAACTTATAAATATTTTTCACATATTAATTAGAAATTAACTTGTGTTATCCATTATTGTACATTGCATAACGGCCACTATCATATTATCTTGCATTATAATATTGTCATAACTATACCTTATATATACCAAAAAACATCAAGTAATCATACTTTATTGCTAAGTCTATATTTGTTAATTAAGATTTGACTTGTAAACAACTAAACATCCTAAAGTTTACCTACTTTCAACTTGGCTCTAATAAGGATTATTTTTCCTTAATTATTCTTTTGTGCTTACAAAGGTTGAAAATGATTCCATGACACTTCATTAACACTATTTATAACAAATATTCTTTATTATAAATTGGAGTTCTCGAGTTTAATTTTTAATTAAAAATATGATCATCTTTATACTTTATTTAAATGGTTATTATCAATTCTACATATCGTTCGTTTTATTATTTTAAATATAATATGTACTTTAATTATTATTTATATTTAATTATATCATATCACTAGATTTGTTGTAATCCAACAATAAAAAATGCATTTTAATGTAATGACCAATTTAATTTAATCGCATCAGTACCTTATTTTCTCTCCTATTGCCCTTAGGCTTATGCATAAATGTTTAATAATTTTATTTATTCTTCCTTTTTGTTTTCTTTGTAATATTATAAATTGATTCTCTAGTTATTGTAAATTCACACATTATGAAACAAACGAATAAAAATACAATTTATTCTAATATTATATTTATAAAAATAATATAATGCAATACATTATAAAAGCTATACACGACCGCCATCGAAACAAGAGCTTAGCCAAAGGAAATTTTATACAAAATATAACTTTTCGTAAAACTAATCTGACCCCAAAATAAATACTATAAATTATTTAAATAATAAAAAAAATTATTTTTTTTAAAAAAAAGGTCATTGACGGCTTGGAAGTCTTCTTTTTTAATTATTAATTTAAAAACTTTCAAAAAAGACAAATTCTCAAGTGAGGCATCTATTCACTCTTCCTAGAGCCGCATATTTTCACAAATAAAAAAAAGCAAATTCTTTATAAGTTAACGGTTAAAAATACATCTAAAAATTATTTTTTTGTCAGTTGTATATTTTAAATGTTCATTTGTTTGAATAACTAGATATTAAGTTGATCTATATGTATATCTTATTATTGAGAACAAATAATTGATCAATTCAACATCAAATTAAATAACACAAATATATATAATAAATAATTAAGACATAAAATTATTGAATAAATAATTATTTTTACCATTAATCCATTTTTTTCAAACACTAACCCCTTTCATCCATAACCATTAATTCTTTACAAAAAAAGTTGAAAATTTTGACTTCAATTCCCTCTTTCTTTTTCCTATAATAAGATGCCAATCCACTATTCTTCACCACTTTATTCTTCTTAATCCTTTAATGCTCGAATCACTTTATTGCACACTTAAAAAAAAGTTTATATTATATGAAAAAAAAATGGAGCGTCAATAAAATTATTTAGAAAAAGAAATTAAAAATTTTAAGTTAGCATTTAATTATAGATTTTCAAATATTCCTGACAAATATTATTTGAGCGAGAACTTAGGTAAAATTTCACTAAGTGTTTGGTCATAGTAATTGGGAAATATATTTTATTTTTTTAGAAATTATGATTTATACCCATAAGTTTTAAAAACTATTAAAACAAACTATAAGTTTGTATTACAAGTCAATTGGATGTTCGTTGCAACAATAACAAATAATATCAATCACACTAGAGCAATGTGGTAATTTGGAGTGAGTACAACTAGCATCGTTCCATACATCGTGAAATAAACAAAGCACATGACTTTGTTTTCTTGAGCCGATTGTTCATCATTTTCATCAACAACCATATCATCAACTACTTTGATGTTCTCGTAAAAAAATCTGTAATACAATGCAAACAATTACTATAGATGGTGTTTTTGTAAAAGATAAAATTTTGGGATAAAATTAGTATTTGGGAATTTGGGACATTTGCCAAAAAATAATGACTAATTGTATGGACAAACAACCAAATTTTTTTCCATATATTATTTGAAAAATCTATGGTCAAATGGATCCTAATAGTAACTTCGAGTTTTGACTATAGAAAAAATCATTTTAATCCTACATGAAGCATTACGGGACGCAAGTTCATGATAGTCAGATTTCAATGCGAGTATCAGATACTATCGTAAAGAAAATAAAAAGTTAATCAAAGTACACGTGTTAGTGTATCTTTCTACCAAGAATTGAAAATAAATAGACTAATAGTAGTGAAATATAAACATTCTTGTGGTTCATCAAAATATTGAAAAAATACAATTTTTGTTGGGTTTTGATCAATGTCTAGGAAGAAGGTTATGGATTCTTTTGCTTTAGATGATATAATCAATCGTTTACTTGAAGTTCGTAATCGACCAGGGAAACAAGTTCAGTTATCTGAAGCTGAAATTAGGTATCTTTGTCTTGAGTCTAAAGAAATTTTCTTGAAGCAGCCTAATCTTCTTGAGCTGGATGCACCAATAAAGATCTGTGGTACTTTACTGCAACCCCTTTTTGATTTTGTACTGTTTTGCTTTTATGGAATTTTGAGTTTTTTTGAAGTGAGGTTGAGTTTATTGATGCATTCCTTAAAGGGGGTTGGTTTGGTTTTGTGTAAAAATTGAGTCTTTGAGTTGTTCTTGGACTTTTTAGAAAGTTAGTGTTGGTTGTTGACATGAATGAAATGAACTTGAATGAAGAATGGGGGATTCATGTGAAGAGGGTTGAGCACCATGACAAAAGCATTGTGTGGCTTTTTTCTATATGTTCTAGTCTTGATGGACAGAGTTACCTGATAACTAAGTGCCAAACTTGGATACCTGTTGAGGTATGCGCAAGCTGGCCTGAACATCATGTTAATCGAAAAAGAAAAGAATTGGGGATTCGTATAGCCAATCTCGACTTGTTTGGAACTGAGGCGTAGTTTTTTTTTTGTTGGTTGTTGACAGGAATTTGGTTATGATCTGGTGCTTAAGACCTGCTTTAGTAGTAGTTAGGGACTTATGGTTCATTCTGTTGCTTCAAAATCAGAATTTTTAGTGTATCTGGTTAATAGTTTCATTCAGATGAACCATACCAGTTTTAAAAGCTCTGAAATTAGCCTTTGGCATGTTTACTTATGATCCTTTCCCTAAGTTAGCATCTTTAACCCAAGCCACTGTAAAAAGACTATCTTTCTTTGTGTTTAAGTCCAACGGAAGGTAGATGTTCTCCAAGAGACTGCTTGATTCACTTCACTTTTAGTCTAATTCTGGACGGTCTTTAAATGCTATTTTATGGCTACGGTATTTCTTTTTTACTTCGAATTTTCCTTTCCTTTTCTTCCGATGGAGCAACGTATTATTTAATTGGCAGTTTGGCACTAAGTGAGTGCTGATATGTACGTTGTTATAGATAACAAAAAGATGAAGGGGACGTCCTGCAGTTTCTATAGAGTGTGAAGGAACTGAAAAACTGTATCTAGATTGTATGCATCTCTCAAGTTAGCCCAAAAGGCTAATAAGTCCAGTCATTTGTATTTGATTGTGTGAGCTAATAAGTCCAGTCATTTGTATTTGAGTGTGTGTGGAGCTACTGCTGTTCCTTAAAACAGACGACCTTTCCTTCCTTCCGATATTACCGGATAGGATGCAGGCACTTATGGACTATAGTACATCAGAGAGTCTTGATGCACCATTTGAGCTTTATTTTTAATGCATGTAAATACTCTCCAAATGGGCATGCAACTGATTTATGGAATTCAATTTAAATAATTGTTTGGTTAACCTTTTGTCAAGTTCAAAATGTTATCAGTCATCTCGAGATTTACCGTTTTTCTGATCATAAGTTTGTCAACTTATCAAGTGCTTATGCAAATTTTCATAATTGTTAACTCTTTTTTGGGGAACAGATCTTTCCATAAGTAGCATTCACTCTTTTTAAAAATAAGTAACAATTGTGTGAAAAATGATTAACTAAATTCGAAGTGATTCATTCAACTGGTATTTTGCTGTCTTGCTGTTCTGAAATGGAAGTGAAAGTACTGGCGACAAAATACACTGACCTATTCTTGGACAACATCAGTGTGATTCTATGTTCTTAATCCTGTGCATTAAACCGTAAGAAAAAACTTGATCAGAGTGTTGCAGCATTTTTCGAAGTCACTTTTCGAGGGTGAGAATAAAATCACGCCCCCAAGGCTAGGTGGTGTTTGTTTGTTACAGGCCAGTTCCTAAAACCATTTGAAAAAGCTAAATCATAGTGTTGCTCCCCAGGCTAGGCGGTATTAGTTTGGGTAGTGGAATGTCTACCTCAAACCAACTTTAATGGTCTTATACAATCAGAACAAAACCAAATTAGGAGTATTAAAAAAGGATAGTTGTGTTCTTGTAGTTTCTGCTCCGTTTCTTTTCGTTTACCAGTATTTACGAACTCTTTTTCTCCTCTAACATTACATTTTGTTTTAAAGTGAACATTCAACAAAGAGATCTAGAAAATGAAAAAGAGAGAAATATTCTTAGCCATTAGAAGTCATTAAGAACATAGTATATGTTAAGAGTATCTACTTTGTGGTTATTAATTTACAAAATGAATACCAAGCGGAATATTAAGCTTTCACGTGTGAAACCAAAATCAAGTTCTCAGAAAGTGCAGGCCTGTCTAATACTGAAAAGGCTGGTGAATCTGCTAATCCAGGTGAAAGGGGGTTTCTCAATGGCATGAACAGATACTATTAGTACTATTTGTGTATTCTTCTCTTCTTCCTAGTAGAAAACCTCGTAAATCCTTCCTTACCAAGAACAATGTCATAGCAGTCTAACTTCAAGACTTTTGTTGAAAGTTGAATCATCCATATCTAATTGAATTTGTCTGTAAAAGCATTGGTTCATTATTCCCAAGTCGCTGAGACTATGCACTTCTGTACATTTCTTCTGCCTGAAAGCGCTTTCTCAGAAGATTCAAGTTCACTATATCCAACTTGCGATCATATCTTTGTTTCTAATTCTCGTTTTTGAGGCACCAACATTTGGTTGTATTACAACTCTTTAAGATTAAAATACATGCTGAAACGTTCTTGCTATTTCTCGCTCTCACCCCTTTTTTTATGGTGAAGAAAACATGACTTCCTATCTAATTCTTTTCACGGTGCCATATTTGCTAGGGGATATTCATGGTCAGTATTCTGATCTACTGAGGCTATTCGAATACGGTGGATTACCTCCAAGATCCAATTACCTATTCTTAGGCGATTATGTGGATCGTGGGAAGCAGAGTCTGGAAACAATATGTCTTATGTTTGCATATAAAATAAAGTATCCCGAGAACTTTTTCCTTTTGAGGGGAAATCATGAATGTGCTTCCATTAATCGTATATATGGATTTTATGATGAGTGCAAACGAAGGTTCAATGTTCGATTGTGGAAGATATTCACAGAATGTTTTAACTGCCTGCCTGTGGCAGCTCTGGTTGATGAAAAGATATTGTGCATGCATGGTGGACTCTCCCCCGACCTTCATCATCTGGATCAGATACGGAACCTCCATCGACCAACTGATGTTCCAGAAACTGGACTGCTTTGTGATCTTTTATGGTCAGATCCTTGTAGGGACATTAGAGGGTGGGGAATGAATGATAGGGGTGTTTCCTACACATTTGGTCCAGATAAGGTGACAGAGTATCTTCAGAAGCTAGATCTTGACCTCATTTGCCGTGCCCACCAGGTTTTAAACTAAATATGACTTCCAGAAGTAGTCGTTTTTTCCTTCCTTTGTTCCTTTCTTTTCAGAGTTCTTTTTTTTTTAAATTCTATTGGTTATTTGTACTTAATATAGGTCGTGGAAGATGGTTACGAGTTTTTCGCTGACAGACAACTAGTGACTATATTCTCAGCCCCTAATTATTGTGGAGAGTTTGACAATGCTGGTGCCGTGATGAGTGTGGATGAGACACTGATGTGCTCTTTCCAGATATTAAAGCCTGCCGAGAAGAAGCCTAAGTTTGGATTTGGAAGCACTATTAAGAATGGAACTTCTCTGACCAAAACAAAGGTAACTTTTTTTTACTGAAAACTTTTTGCTATGCAGAAAAAGCAAGGCGTCGTTAGTCTATTGATCCAATTGGTTTGTAATATTGTTTTACTATTATGAGAAAGAAAAATCACCATCCACATAAAGTTTGGAGGTCTAAGTATAATGTCGTAGTATAAGTTCCTCAAATGATTTTAATCCTAAACACAACTCAGGGAGGAATTAGTAGTTGAACATTGGATCACTTTGGACCTGTAAGATATGGGATGCTGGGTCGGGGTTTGATTAACTCATTGATCTTCTGTATTTGAAGTACTAGGCCCTGCAGTGTCTAGGTTACACCTTCGGAAAACCCGACAATGGAGTTTGTTCCAAGTTCCAACAAGATTCTCTGCTTGGATCTCGATCCATGCTCGTCATTTTATTAGTTCTGATGACTGGATCTATTTGCATCACTATACAACCTTCGATATCCCCTTAAGTTCTTCGGTCTTCCTGAACCCACAGTTCCAACTTTCTAAATCGCTCTAGGTTAAGAAAATACTCGTTGTGCTTACCAAAATCACATTTTATCAGCCTTGATGAGTATGCAAGCATTTTGGAAATCTTTTCTCAGTCATTACTATATGTCTTAGTAGGAAACGCTTTGCAATTCTCGCGATGTGAATCATCGCCATGCAGGCTACTTCTGGAATTTCACAAGTCATCTTACGATCCGTTTAAAGTTAACTTTTTCCTGCATTGCATGTCTTGTGATCTCAGTTTCCTAATCCAGTCAAGGTAGTAATAACAAAGTCGCGTTAGTTTCATTCTGTTGTCGCTACTTTCTATTCATTTGTACAGTTTTGCTGCTTCTTATTCATATACATTTTATCATTTCTCAATGCCCCCCTCATATTAGTGCTTGTTTAACACTAACATCTAAACTTCTTGCAGTCATTTCTGGGTAAAATAGGATGATATAAACCGAACATTTCATTGTTATCGATCACCTCAGTTAGCTCGATGACATACATCCTCGTCAGATGTTTGGCTCGGGTTGGAATCATCGAAGAAGAGTCTGAAGATGAAGATACCTACGCGTGATAGGAACCGGAAAATATGTAACAGTTCTGATTATTTTGTTTGTATAATATAAACCAAAATCTGGTGAACATAATGACTTCTTATGATTCACCAGCAAAAAAGATTTACTAACCCTTCCAACTCTTTTATTGGTGTAAAATTAGGGGTGTAAATGAGTCGGGTTGTTTGTGAACGAAAATTCAGCTCAAGCTCGTTTAATGAAACGAGTTGAGCTGAACTTCTGTTCGCGTTTCATCTTGAATAGTAATCGAGCTGAACTCAACAAAACTCAGGTTTGTTTGTTAGTTCATGAATATTTTACATTTCAAAGTATGTACTTTATCCGTTTTTGTCATCTCCATCTGGTGTTCAGTATCCACATTAAAGATCATGGTCTCAGGAAACTCGATCTCAAGATTTTTAATTAAGAATGAAGAAACTCAAACTCGAGTTTTTTAATTAAGAATGACAGGAGTACTTATAAATACGTAACTTATAACTTATGCGCATGATTTATAGTCATCAAATTTTGTGGGTCAAAATTCCACTTGATATAGGTATGGACATTAAATAACTATTGACTTTTACAAGGAATGCATTTAATATCTTGCTTTCAATAAAATTATCTTAGACATAATATATATATANTATTTGTATTTGTGCGAAAATAAGTGATATATATATATATATATATTGAGAAAATAAGTGATTATTTATTTATTTATTTGTATTTGTGCGAAAATAAGTGATATATATATATATATATATTGAGAAAATAAGTGATTATTTATTTATTTATTTGTATTTGTGCGAAAATAAGTGATATATATATATATATATATTGAGAAAATAAGTGATTATTTATTTATTTATTTGTATTTGTGCGATTATAAATAAATGAAAAATATTATTTTAAAAGTATTTATATATAATATAGATAAATTAGTCGAACAATAGGAGTAGGAGTGAAAACAAGATTTATTGATTATTTCACATTAATTGCGTCCTTCGGCCCCCACCTTTAACACCTTATCTTCACTCTCACCCCCGTAGCCCCCATTCCACTACCTCGCATTCTCTGCTCCTGGCTTTTTCATTAGATTTATCTAAATTATATACAAATAATTTTAGGATAATATTTTTTAAAATTTACATTCTTCTTTTATCTTTATTTACTTTAGTTTCTAACTTAATGTTCATTTACTTGTCACATTTGATTTTAGGCTAACCACACTATAAAATAAGGGCTTCCATAATAATACATTTCATTTCATATTTAATTAAAAAAAGAGTATTGTTTATTGTTGATATTCAAATCGAAGGATAACATAATGTTAGAGCAACAATAATAACATTGGTAATGAATTGAAAGATGCTCCCAGCTAGAACTATGCTCCATCAGACGTAGAAAAGACTCGACTATCTGCTAACAATTTATTCTAATCTTTGACTATTATTTTCTTCTATCTAGTTATTCTAAGGCTATATCTTCGATGAACTGAAGATACGACATGTACTCTTATCTAATCACCTCTCTGTAATTTTTTCTCGATATACATATCTTTATTTTTTAAATTCATTATTGTCATGTAATCCCAACACACATCTACCAGCATATAACGCGATAAAATTTCAATTGTAAAACTTCAAACTTCGACACACTGTATCAAAGTTTATTTTTGTAATGTTTTAGGTAGATGTATTTTATCTAAATTTTACTTCGATAATATTAGTTGATTATTTCTCAATTACATTTCTAACACTTAAAGTCTTCAAATATCGATTCAAAAAATGGCTAGCCCACCTAATTTTGCCGTTATTTTTTACATCACTATAGTGTCATGATTAAATTAAATTAAATTAATGTGTCTACATTGATTGATGCAACTTGGGAATAAGTCTAAGAACATTAAAGTGAAAGCCATTGTATAGCTTGGGTAAGGGAAGGGATGAAGACTTTGACTTAAAAGTCTTTTTTTTATTACACAATTTTTCGATAGTTATATCGAAATTCAACTGAATTTGATTTTGCATATTACATGATCTATTTTTTAAGATAACGCCTCTATAAAAAAAAATTTTATTTTTAAAAATTTAAAAGTGAAATTACTGATTAAAAGTATGGTTCAAGTTGACTAAAGTCTATATAAATCTACATATGAGCCTTGGAGTTTTCTAATTTCCCTTTAGCATTTAATTCGTCTCTATCTCTAAGTATCTTTTTTTAATGGAATTTCAAAATACCGTGGAATTTTGGGACCATTAATTAATGTTCCATTTAGAATCTATTTGGATGGATTTAAAAAATAAAAAAATAATTTTAAATGATTTTTAAGTTAAAAATAATTTGATAGAAATAGAATTCACTTTTAACATTTGTTATCCTCTTTGATGAGGGTTTAATTTTCCTCTGACATATCTAATTAAGTTTTTTTCATAAAAAGAATTTGAAATTATTAAAAATTCATAAATTTTATATTCTAAATCCGTTTAAATAGTACTATGCCTTTGTATCTACTTTGAGTTGTGTGTTTTCAAAAAAAAATTTGGGCGAGTTTCAAATGAGTTTTAAAGTAGGGTGCATTAAAAGAAAATTGAAGTACAAATGTAAGACGTAGATTTACAAGACGTAAGTTTTAGAATTTGGGGCATAAGCTCCAACCTTAAAATGTAAGCACTGGGCGTAAAAACATACGTCTGGGTGTTTTTATTGTTATTATTATTTTTGAACCTTTTTGCTTTAAATCATATTTTTACTATTGGTGTAATGATATTTCTCAAATAGTACTTCTAATATATTTTTCTTTATTAGTCGTAAATAATATCTTTCTCAAGTAAAAAAAAATATTTTTAAAAAATATATTATAGCTTATTTGATGAAATCAATTTGTAAAATAATTGAAAGTTTTACTTATACTTTTTTTAGTAATAAAAATTATAAAATTGAATATACATGAGACGAGACTACACTCCGAAAATTCATAAGACTCACCCTATGTCTCGAAGCTTATATTCTTACCCCATACTGTACAAAATATCTTGTCTCACGCATCCGCCTTTTAACGCACTGCTCCATTTATTTCATTAATATTTTCAACTTAAGTTCCATGTATTTATTCCTAGTCTTTATTTCCAAATTTCCAGCATTATCCCACTTTAGTTGTACTTGCATGTAATTATTTATATAACTATTTAAGATATTGTTTTTTTTATTCGATATATTAAACTTTGTCTCACTGAGTATGGCTCGTAGTAAACCTATGTGGTAATAAAATTGTCTCTTAACAGTTAGATCCCAATTTGGATGTAACACTTATTTTCATGGTCATTATTGTTAGTATGTTACTTTATATTTCTTCACAATTCTAGCAATTTTGTTTTTCGAAAAAATTATTTTAATAAAGTGCTTATAAAAATTTAAGGATTTCTTTTTTTAGCCAATTGGCGAAACAGACTCTAACCCTAGCGGCAATATCTATTATAGTTTCTTAGAAAGAAAAAATGTGTGTTTTTCTTAAAAAAATTATCCGATAAATTATAGATATTTTATATCTAAGACAGAGTTAGCAAACCGTGTAATAGGCTACGTCTTTCTTGTCGATTATTTCCCCTTTTAACTTCATGAGATATTGGGATTTGAACTGTTTCATTCAACTTGTCAAGAAAAATCGAGCTTTTGGTTATTAGTTAACCATGGAAAAAGAATACTAGTTTTTTTTTTGGTTCATTTTCAAGAAAAAAATGACAAAGGAATCTTTTGATTTTCCACACTATTTTATGGATGAGAGGTCTTAAAATGATCGTAATATGATGATCGAGAATTTTTTTATTTTTAATTTAAAAAATTGAGTACGGTGGGAAATAAAAAACAAAAAAGGTATCTAGACTGTCGCCTTTAGAGTTGAACCCTATGATACACGAATTTAAATTTATCTAAAACTCAATACAAATATTAAATATGCAGTATATATCGATATACATACAAACATTTTTTCTATCCAAAATCAATGATTTGTGTTAGGTAGGCTTTTATATATAATTAGCCATATTACAATTTCCATTTTATTTGTTAAATTAATTACCAAAATATTCTATACCTAACATATTTCAATTATTTCCCATTAATTGCGTGTAGTTTTTCCGATTATGTTCATGATTCCAACAATTTTTTAATTTTTTTCTAAAAAAAGTCTACTACTTTTTATATTATATGTTTCGATAAAATTGACAAGGAATCTTTGTATGAGTTCATTATATACGTTTGCTATATATCTATACCTAACATGTAACTATCGAATCGAATACATATGCATATAGTTTGATTAATTTTCTGCTTTTGCCACCTTTTAAACTTTTCAAAGATATTTCTAACACGGTGTGATTATATTATCTGTTTAAGCTCGAGCTTGCATGATTTTTCTCATTAGGAATGTCACACTATTAAGAGTATTTTTGTATGTAGTTTCTCGATCTTTTTAAGTATCAATGTAAAAATTTATTTGCACATTCAACTATATCTCCCCCTCAAAAGAAAACCCTATTTTAGTGACAACCTATATATATACACCAATACAAAAGCTTTTATTAATAATCATTTCTTACTTCGCCAAGCCATTTGAACTGTGTCTGGTATAAAATAACACGAATTTTATTCTTCTTTAATAAGAGATTTCATCAGGTTCAAAGACTAATTAATAATGAATTTTTTTTCGATAAGAAATGCTAAAACCCCTACATAATAAATTTCTTATGTAAAATTAAATTAATCGATCCAGTAAATCTCAAATATATCAAATACTTAACACGGTTTAATGGTAAGTCTAATTCAACTTAAACATATTCTAGCTATTATAAAATTTAATGGCAACTACTTTTCCCAATAGGAGAAATTTTTTGGTACAAAATAATTACAAAAAAATTTAATTAATTATGGGATACTAATTGTGCCTATAATGACATCCATGGCTGGAAGCTAAGCTATAGTTAGGTTTCCACATTAACGGTAATTGTTTTTAGGATATTTGGCATGTGAAGAGTTCCATGTCGATTTTTTAAGGAATTTTGGTCTTATTAATACTTTATTTATTTATTTCAATTTATATGATATATATATTTTTAAAATCTGTCTCAAATTAAAAAGAATGACATTTTTCTATTATGAGAAGCAATTTATCAAAATTTTACTTTTATCCTTAATAAAATTATTTGTAACCAAACAATAAAGAAATAGTCAAGTAGAATTTTCGATCACAAATTTCAAAAATCTCATTTTTCTTTTGAGTTAATCCATCTTTTTTACATAGTAAAACAAGAATCATCCTAATTCTTAAAATCCATGTTGGATCCCATACAAAATTGCATACGCACCAGATATAAGATAAGGTTTGAAGACTCAATTCTTATTTTTCGAATTAGCTTTTTGGTTTGAATTATGCTTATAAAAATCCATTTTTTACAATAAACTTAATTATTCGGCTAGGTTAAATCAATTTTTCTATTTAATAATGTTTATATCATAATAAAACATCAAATATAATCAAGTGGAAATTTGTCCATAACAAGCAACAACTTACAATACTTAGCTAAGGAATATAACAACAAACAAAACCGATTTTAATTATCACACGTTTTTTTTTGTCATAATTAGAAGGGTAATTATGACTATATTGCATGAATTTGTTTCAAATTAAAATGGCAATAACTTTTTTCTAACTTATGTTAAGCATTTTTTAGAAGATTTTAATTAAGTATTTTATTACTAGTTTGAACTTTTGAAGATAATTTGTTTTACTTAATCTCTTATCATAATTTATTACCTTTGCCCTACAAACTAACTTCCATTTGTTTTATTAATTAAGTGTTTCCAAATTTAGATAAATGATTTCGAATACATGCATACATAAATTGAACATCTTTTAATGTAACTCTAAATGTTATATTCAAAATTTACTAGCGATATCGATTATCACAATTCACAAGAAGCTGGAATTCGATCTATCACGTACATGTTGAGTTCGAAAGTGATTGAGAATTTATGCGGAAGTTTAAAATTGCAGATCATAACAATTTTTTTAATCAACATGGTGGTAAATTAGATAACAAAAATTTATACTAAAAACATAATATTATTATATAAAAATTAATATAAAATGAAAATATTAAAATTGCTGAGAGAATAAATATCCGTTCAAATAAAACTCTTTAATGACTATGTTGTAAATTATATTGTATTCTATTATGAGAATATGATTATAGATCTCCAAACTTTTTTTCTAAGAAAAGTAACCAAATATGAAAAGATTTATTTTCCAATATAATAAGAAAATCAAAACTACAATATAAATTTAAATTAATCGATGTTCTGAGCTTCAACAACTATTTATCAATTTGAAATAACTCGTCCAAATATCAACAGTGGCATACTAATTAAACAAAAACAAAAAAGATAGTGGAATCCATATTGTTGGGATCAAGTAATTAATAAGTGTATAAAACATTCGAAAAATAATTATAATTAGAAAGTCAAACAATATAAAATGGATATTAAATTCGATACAGAAATTAGAAACACACGACCACGGAATTATCACTCACAATAATTAGAAATTATCCCTTTCTTATTTTCATAATTATAATATTTTATCGTGAATTTTCACAAGTGGAGTGATAACCATTTTTTTCTTCGTTCATTTTTACTCGTTTAATAAAGAAAATCAAGAGATAACTTTTTATTTATTTAGTTCTCAATTTAGTTATCATAAGATATAGTCATTTTTCAAAACATTAAATTCATTATATTCAACTATAAATATAATTAAAAAAAATAATCCCATTTCACTTTATTTATTACTTCTTAAATGGAATACCAAGTTAGTACTGAACAAATAAAATTGAATAAAATATATTCCTATCTTATGACGATATAAAAGTTATTTTCAATAAAATTCCGACTCAGATAATACATAACCAAATCAATAAGAAACAAATATACGAACAAATGCCGCTTAAGTTATAGAATGTGAACAAGCTTTTAAAGATTTTTAGAAAAAACTTTTTTATGATCATTAGATTATAATATAGTTGACATACAACTGTCACATGACAAATAAAATATTTATAAAAGAAGTTTTTTTAATAATTGAAAGTAACATGATTAAGTCTGACATTAGAAAAGGACAAATTATAAGAAATTCTTTATACTAGCCCGTTGACTTGAGACTTTATAATTTCACAATAATAAAACACTTTTTAGTTTTTTTTTAATATAAATATATTCGTCCTTGAAAAAATGATCTTTCCAAATAATGTTCGATTCTAAGTTTAATATATACTCATTATTATATCATTACTAACAGAATATTAGCTTATCGTTTAATGTTTGTAACGAGTTATCAAAATTTAAATGATAGTTTAATATTTTCTCATAAGATTTTGAATGATAATCGATGAGTTTACTTATAAAATTTTTAATTTTTTTGAAATAAAAACTTTTAATTATAATCTAAAACGTTTATACATCCCAATAAATAAAAAAAATTAGCAGTAATAATATGTTTTGTCGTTATAATATATTTAGCTATGACAATAAATATGCATATTGATAACCAACATTTTGTATAAATAATGCTAAAAACTTTATTGACTCTGAATATAATGACTTTAATAAAATTTTTCTTAAATATTTTTACGACAATAACATTAAAAAAAATTCTCTATATTTTCACAACAATAATAGAGTCCCCACCCATCACCATCAAGTGGCCCACTTAATGTACTACTAAGCTTAAATTAATGTCATTTAAATTACATAATTAATTAATTAATCACCCTTTTATGCAAGATGAATTATTCATGCTCTTTCTAATATAAAACAATATTTTTTTTTCCCTATATAGAATTCAAATAATTTTGATGGAAAACTTGTCATGTTCGTTAATCGGCGACACGAAAATGTTAAATTGTTTTAAAATATATTAAGTCGACTAATTATTTCTCAACTAGTTTAGTTATAGAAAAATGTATCTATTGATCTTATCTCAGTTTAATTAAAAAATAATTAAAATTATTTTTTCAGTTATCGTATGCAACCGGGAGAATGGATTAACGGCTAACAATGGGCTTAATTTAAGGGGTTATCAGTAATTTAAAAAGATTGAGTGTGAAAGTGTATGTGACTAAAGATTAATTAATTTGATAAATGAACATACATTTCTCACGTCAGTGAACTAATTAATAAGAAAAATATTAGAATAAAGAAAGAAAGGTGATTTTTTTTAAAAAATATGAAGGTAAATATGTGTTTGTAACTAAAGGTAATTTATTTCTTATGAATCAAATGCTAATAATAACAATTAATTATTAGCAAATAGTTTAGGTGAGAAACTCAATCCCAATAATAATGCACAAGTATCCCCTCAACCTATGCCCGAAATCTCAGATACACACTTATACTATACTAAGGTCCTATTATATCCCCTAAACTTATTTTATTAATAATTTTCTACTCCTTTTCAACCTACGTGACACTATCTTGTGGGCCCAATGGTTGACTTTTTTTTTTAAAGCTAGTGCCACGTAGGCCGAAAAAAGAGTAGGCCGAAAAAAGAGTAGAAAAATACTTATAAAATAAGTTCAGGGAAGTAATAGGACCTTAGTATAGTATAAGTGTGTCTCTAGGATTTCGGACATCGAGGGGGTACTCGTTTAAATCATATTTTCGATTATTAACTCTAATAATAATAATAATAATAATAACAAAGTAAAACAAATTTCTTCAGCATTGTAACATTTCAAAATATGCCATATTTCATTTTCAAAAGTTCAATTATATAAGAAAAATTTGTTCTTCTTCCCATTTTTAGCACCTTTTCATACCATATATAAATCATAAATAAAAAATATTCTGCAAAACGCAAGCCCCAAACAAAGTCAGTTGAAACGCCCACTTAGTTTTACCTATGCTTTCAAATATTCTAAATACATTTTTGGTCAAATACCAACTTTTCACATCATCATATATATAATATGATAATTTTTCTAAAATTTTATTCCTCGTTTCAGATATTTGTATTAGGGTTTTAACTATATCAGTTTTTGCGATTTGCATAACTCATATTTTTGAAGTCGATTATCTCTCAACAGATTCTTTTCTATTTTCAAAAATCAACTCAAAACTCTGATTAATAATTAAATTTCGACCGTCAAGAATCACAACATGTCTACTACTATACTACTATATTACTTGTAAATACATTATATTTTGACTTAAGATATTAACAAAAGATTGGCAAGCATGATAGCCTCAACCCCTCCCTCTAAAAAATATATTTTTGTCTCCATCAAAATAATTTATCTACTCATCATATCAAATTTTTTGACTTTGAAAACTAAATACATATAGGCTTATGTAAAATAATAAAAAATATTGAAGTAAACGAAGACTATCATATAATATATATATTTTTTTATTTTCAGCCACACTTAACATATCCATTTAAAAATAAAAAATAAAAAATGAGTGACTAAGGTAATATATATGCCACAATATTTTTTAAAAAGAGAAAAATGTAAACAGAGATTCGAAATATATGATCTAAGTTGGAAATTGGAACTTTTCTAACAAAATATTAGGATTGTTAGTTGGGATTTAAGTTTATATATATATATATATAAGGATTTTTTTCACTAATATTTATTTGACTTTTTATTACATGATTACGTTGAATTAGATATTGTTAGGCAAATCCATCGTTACATTGAGAATCAATTGATTTTTGTTGTTTTTAGAAAATATATAGTTTACGTATGTATTTTGATATACTATTCATATCATATCAAGTTATAAAATTCTGTCTTTTTTATTTTAATTAGAGTAAAAGTATCGTAAAGAAATATATCAAGATCACTATAACATACATAATAATAATTTAATTATGATTTTTAAGTGTATTTATAGTACAATAATGTTGATTATCTCTCTTTTACCATAGTACGATTCTAAAATAATATGCATGTACCAAGATTAATATAATCAATAAGTACAAGTTGCGAAAAAATAAAATTTGTCTATTTAATAAACTTACATTTAATATTTTGGAACCCTAATATTTTTATGGAAACTCTAAATAATTACCCTATTATAACTTTTGGATTATAATGATCTCTTATAGTAATAGTTAATGCTACCTCATCTATCACTTATCTTGTACTCATATTTCAAGCTTTTCCAAGATTTCTTTACAAAAAACAATTAATAACTTTAATTACAATTATCCAAATTAAACATATCACTTTTTAAGTAATTCACTTAATAAATACTCAACCAATCAATACAATAATAGCAGCATCAACAACTGCTACAACATATTCAGTATAATTGCATAGCTAAAATTGATTAACCGTAAGTTATATAAACTCACACCTTAATTCTACCTTGACCCAAAAATAACAATTACAATATATTCAGTATAATTTCACGATTAAAATAATACATTAATATGAAATATATAAAAAAAAATCATTTTTTTAAAAAAAAATAAAAATAATGTGGTCAACACTAAAAATAGATGGAAATAGGGTGATCCGGTGAAATACGTGTCTTATAGGAGTCTTTTGACTTACTTATAAAAAAAAACAATATTCAAAACCTCCTTGATCATGACACGTGTACTAAAACACCATCTTTTGGACCCAATTAGACACGTGTCAAGATCACAGTGGTTCAAATCCTATAAAGAAGGTTAATAGAAGAATATACGATAAAAAGATGCCTTTTTCAAACGCCCTTTAAATACGGCACTAATTCTCCATATTTCTCTTCATTAATACTTTCTTTAAGAGTTTTAAGATTCAGTGAATTAAAAATAAAAATGCAAAAATAATCCAAAGTTTTGATTTTTAATTTTGGGTATTTTTGTTGGAGTTCTTGAACGTAAAAAAAAAGACCAAATCTTGAAATTTGGTTTTTTTTTTGGGTGGAAATTGAAGATAACTCTGTAAGGTTAGTGTAAAGATCTAATCTTTTTTTAAAATTTTGTTAATTTTCTTGTGTTTTTACTCCATGCATTTGTGTTTTTTATGGAGAAGTAGTGATAAAAATGAGTTCTTGATGGTTTATTATGGTGGAAATGGAGGTTTTGATCAATGGGTATCTGCTTTTGTTCATACCCATATACTGATTTATTATAAAAATATGAACTTTTTATCATATTGATGATTTTTTCAAGATTTCATTTTTATATGATTTGTTTCAGGATCAAAGAAACTGATTTTCCCCTTCTCTAAACACCCCCAAATGAAAATGATGTATTCACTCTTATTACTGTGGCTTAATAGTACTTTTTACGTAATATACACATAAATTTTAGTTAAAAAATAAAAAATTTCATGTATAAATTTTCGATCCAACTTAAACCGTAAGGTTTTGTTTCTTCTAGTGTTGAAAATGGGAACTTGTATGGTCCTATATGTATAGTTCTGTTTGTTATACACTGGTTGTGAAAAGTACTAACTTGTCTTCTAGATTTATGGCTCACATGTAAATGTTAGGCTGTTTCCTTTATTTTTTTGAAAAGTCTTCACTTTTTTTCTAAGAAAAAATAAATAAATACTATCTTTTAAAAAATATATTTATATAGCTCTGCATGACTTCATAGTATGGACTATATATAAGTAAAACAGGAGTTTACTTGTTTTCTTTTAATTATTGGTCTTTGGTAGCAAATTTATACCTAATATTTACTAATATCAACCACTCCATATGTTAAAAAATAATATCACTTGTTTATACTTTTTAAGTAAATTATGTATCTTTGTGATGCAATCATGCCACAACTTTTTTTGAATGGAACTGTCTCTCTATCTTCACAAGGTAGAGAGGCAAGGCTGAGTTGATGATCTCGGAATTGAGTTATGATTGAACGACTAGGTCCTTATCATTCTCTATCTTCACAAGGTAGAGAGGCAAGGCTGAGTTGATGATCTCGGAATTGAGTTATGATTGAACGACTAGGTCGTTATCATCTTTTTAGACTCTACTTTTGAGATTACGTTCGGTTTGTGATGATAACATCAACCAGAATCTCAAGGAATCTGTGTATCTCTCTCTGGAATTAAC
This sequence comes from Solanum pennellii, assembly GCF_001406875.1. Lineage (NCBI taxonomy): Eukaryota > Viridiplantae > Streptophyta > Magnoliopsida > Solanales > Solanaceae > Solanum > Solanum pennellii. The sequence continues at coordinate 81,184,903 of NC_028645.1, forward strand.
TGTTGTAGCAGTAAGCACTGTATAGCTGATGTGATTTTAAACCACTTTTTTTCTCAATATTGACTATTTAAAGCTTAGGTTGTTCATTGATTTCACATATACACTATAGTTTTATAATACTATGTCACAACTTTAGGTTACCAGCTTTGAAAAGTAGCACACATGCTTAGCATGTGTCATATTAAAACTAATAAAATAATAGATAGAAAACAAGACTTTTTGTGGCCCCCCTTGCTTTGTCTTTATCAAGAAGTCAATTTTCTACCCCCCTACAGGACAACTTACAAATTTATTAGTATTAATTATTCAGATAAGCTTTGGTTAATGCAATTCCCAAATATCTTCTTGTTTTTGTAATGTTATTTGAGTTTAACTTGTGTGTACTGACAGTGTAAAGCGATAGTAAAAAGTGGGATTAGTAACCTTGAACAACAAGTATGGTACTTGTTACAACAGGTTAAAATATATGTTCTTGTGAAAAAAGTATACTAATGTTATAAGTGATGTAAGTTAAGTCCTTATAATTTACATAACCTCTTGTTTTGATCAGTTTGATTTATGCATCCTAAACTACCTTCTTGGTTTGTTCTAATTATTTGAGTTTAACTTGTGTATACTGATAGTGTAACGCGGGAGTAGTAACCTTGAACACTAAGTATGCTCCTTGTTATAACAAGCTAAATTATATATTCTTGTAAAGAATGTTTACTATGTTAGTGATGTAAGTTGAATTGTTATAATTTACACCCTCTTGTTCTGTTTTTAGCAGGAAGTTTAGTGATGGCGAACGATTTGCAAGTGCTAAATGCACTAGATGTCGCGAAGACACAACTGTATCACTTCACAGCGATTGTGATTGCTGGCATGGGGTTTTTTACTGATGCTTATGACCTTTTCTGCATTTCTATGGTCACTAAATTGCTTGGTCGTCTTTACTACCATCATGACGGTGCATTGAAACCTGGCTCTCTGCCCCCTAATGTTTCAGCAGCTGTTAATGGAGTCGCCTTCTGTGGCACCCTTGCTGGACAGTTGTTCTTCGGGTGGCTTGGAGATAAAATGGGAAGGAAGAAAGTCTATGGAATGACCCTTATGATTATGGTCATTTGTTCAATTGCCTCGGGGCTTTCATTTGGCCATACACCAAAAGGTGTTATGACTACGCTTTGTTTCTTCAGATTTTGGCTAGGATTTGGCATTGGTGGTGATTATCCCCTTTCTGCCACCATCATGTCTGAGTATGCTAACAAAAAGACTCGTGGAGCGTTCATTGCTGCTGTGTTTGCTATGCAAGGTTTCGGAATTCTGGCTGGTGGAATGGTGGCAATCATTGTTTCTGCAGCATTCAAGGGCGCATTCCCTGCACCAGCATATGAGGTTGATGCTATTGGTTCAACAGTCCCTCAGGCTGATTTCGTGTGGCGTATAATTCTCATGTTTGGTGCAATCCCTGCTGGACTTACTTATTACTGGCGTATGAAGATGCCTGAAACTGCCCGTTACACTGCCTTGGTCGCCAAGAACTTGAAACAGGCAGCTAACGACATGTCCAAGGTGTTGCAAGTCGAAATTGAAGCAGAGCCAGAGAAAGTTGCAGCTATTTCTGAAGCAAAAGGAGCCAATGACTTTGGTTTGTTCACTAAGGAGTTCCTCCGTCGCCATGGACTTCACTTGCTTGGAACTGCTAGCACATGGTTCTTGTTGGACATTGCTTTCTACAGTCAAAACCTTTTCCAGAAGGACATTTTCAGTGCAATTGGATGGATTCCACCAGCACAAACCATGAACGCGTTGGAAGAAGTTTACAAGATTGCAAGGGCACAAACTCTTATTGCTCTTTGTAGTACTGTTCCTGGTTACTGGTTCACAGTTGCATTCATCGATAAGATTGGTCGATTTGCAATTCAGTTGATGGGATTCTTCTTCATGACAGTCTTCATGTTTGCCTTAGCCATTCCATACCATCACTGGACTCTCAAGGATCACAGAATCGGCTTTGTGGTCATGTACTCATTCACCTTTTTCTTCGCCAACTTTGGTCCAAACGCCACAACATTCGTCGTCCCTGCTGAGATTTTCCCAGCCAGGCTTAGGTCCACATGCCATGGAATATCAGCAGCAGCAGGTAAAGCAGGAGCTATGGTTGGTGCATTTGGATTCTTATACGCTGCTCAGCCCACGGATCCAACAAAGACTGACGCCGGTTACCCTCCTGGCATTGGTGTGAGGAACTCGTTGATCGTCCTTGGTTGTGTTAACTTCCTTGGTATGCTGTTCACATTCTTGGTTCCAGAATCCAATGGGAAGTCATTGGAAGATTTGTCGAGGGAAAACGAAGGGGAAGAGGAAACTGTAGCTGAAATAAGAGCAACAAGTGGAAGGACAGTTCCTGTTTAAGTTTTTGACAAGTTATCAATTAGTATACACTACAATGCAGTTTGAGTTAATTTGTGGTATTTGGGATTAGAAAGAGATTGTTTGTTGGTTTGTTATAAGAAGATGGAATAAGCTCTTATCTTTTTGTTTGTTTGTTTGGGTAATTAAACATTATTACCTTAGTTCTGCAAATCTCAGAAATTCTGAGATTATATAAAGTAACCAAAGGAGGTTCTTTGGTTGTCTATCTCTTTCTATAAAACATGTCTTGACTCTATTTTTTATGTAAACAACTTGTTTTTTTTTTAATGTTCCCTTTTTATGTATAAACAACGTGTAATCAGAGATTTCAAGCTCGAATTTCTGGATATAGAATCGTCAATGTTATGAAACACTTTATACCTCTAATGTGAGGTTATTTTGGTGTGAGTTTAAATTTAGTCAGGCTTGGGGGTACCGGACATGTTAAGCATATCAATAGCTATAATATGATCCCAACATTTATGGTGGTAGAAGGGGTAAAATTTATTCGCAATGGGTGTATACATCAATTCTTTACATACCAACAGAACCTCCTCAAACTACAACTGACACAGAAGCTCAACCTACTAGTTTTATAATACACGGCTCAGAAGGCTCAATATTCATAGTTCAATCACAATTCAATAACAAAACAAATCAAGTAAAAAATCCATATCAATATCAAGAAGATTAATCACACGAAACAAATACATCAATCACAAGTAGTAAGTAAGCCACACATTAGTATAGAAATACATCAAATCACAATATTCGATTTCTTACCACCATTTCCCATTGAGACAATATCACTAGGCAAAATCATTTTCCATCGACTTTATATCAAATCACTAGTCGAAATCATTTTTCATCGGCCTTATATAATAATACTAGCCGGATTTGACCTCAGCATAATAACAACCGCCGGAGACTCCTTGACATTATAATAATAGCCGGTGAAGACCTCAACATCATAACACTCACCGATAAAGATCTCGACATCATAACGCTCACTGGCAAAAGACCTCAACATTATAACACTCGCCGACAATGATCTCGACATCAAAACTATATCATGTCTCATCACAATGTTTGACAATCGATGCACACAAGCAATATCACAACATATGAAAGAGACAACAATTTATGCAATTCAAGTCCACTTTCATGCTATTAATCATTTCATCAATCAATAAGGGTTACAACAAGGTAATTCACAAACATTATGATCACCACAACGTTCGATTAAAAAAACAATCTTGATCAGTATAATCAAATTCCAAAAGTTAAATCGCGATAAAAAATCGTACAAAATCATACAAGAATACCACATAATCCAATCACTAAGACGGTGGACTCTAATTCGTCCACATATGTTTGACAATTCATATAATGATCAAATTTTAATAGTGACAGTAATATTAACTAAATATGAGCTTGGCCTAAAAATAATACAGCTTACGTTACGTTGTATCTACAAGAAACAATATTTTTTTCCTTAATCTCTACGTTAAACCAAAAGAAATGAAGAACATAATGTATTAGAAATATAATTAATTTGTTTCTCCTCGTAGTTTCATTGAATATTCTTGCCAAAGGGGCGGAGTCAAAATACCATGAAGTTTATTGAAAAATTATACTATATATTAAAAGTCAAAATTATTTTGTACGTATATATAGTAAATTAGTAAAAATTGAATATTTTTAGTTTCTACGTGTATATATATACTTTTTTATACTTTAAACTCCTTAATAAATATTCTGATTCCGATACTAATCTCGCCTATTGTAAATTATAATAGCTCGTATGTTGCTTTCAAGGGGGTGGGGTAGTCAAAATCAGAAACACTAAGAATTGGAGTTTAAAGACTTAAAAAATTAGTCTCAAAAGACAAATCAAAGCAGATAATTGATAGATTATAATTTATATATATGTTCTTTAATTTTAATTATTGCTAGATGAGAAAATGTTCTAATTTGAGTAGGTGGTAATCAACGTTTTCATCGTAGAATTAATTCCGTTAATAGCAAGGACAAATATGAGACGATTTACAAATAACAAGATATTAATAAATAAAAAATGTAATGGAAAAATAAAATTATGCAATTTCAGATAATATAGACAAATTTGATTTTTTTTCCCCTGGTTATTATATTAATGTTCAAATTCATTACTAATTTGTTCCTTGGGCATATATAGTAGTAACTATTATTAATTTCTACATAGAAATTTCCATGTTTTTTCCTCCTAATTGAATATTCTTCTTTAGGTGGGGAATGGTCTATTGATTGTTGGTCTATTCTTTGTTCAAAACAATAAATTAGGAAATTTAAAAATTTATTTTAATAAAATAAAATAAAATTATTTCTAAGTCCATAAAATTCTTGTGTATCCTTAATCAAAAATATCATATTCGAGCCTTATATGTAAAAGGAATCTTAATCTTATTGAGAATAGCTATTTCAAATAGATCATACAATATATAATTTAAATTTAATCAAAGCTTTAATATAAATATCGAAAAGTAAAGCCTAGGTATTAAATATCCTTTTTAGTGATATCAGGCAAAGTCTTTTTTGCCGTGTTTACTGTTTATCTGTCAATAATTAAATACCAAGAAATATCTCATTTTCTTCTTTTTATTTGTTTTATTTATTATAAAAAAAGTAGTTAGCCATACATTATCTTACACACAAGCTACCTCCGTTTTGTTTTTAATTGTTATAATTTTTCTTTTTAGATTCAAACTATATTTTATCTAATATTTTCTATATATTTTTTATCATATTGATATGTAAAAGATGGAATTTACCATATTTTTTGCATGATTTTTTAATATCTAAATTTTGGTTTATAATATCGAATTAATGTAATTCAATTTAATTTTAAAAATCAATCAAATTGACTTTTAGAAAACGTAACATGACAAATAAAAATGAACACAAAAGAAGTAACTATCTTGAAAATTAAGTAAATATCTTTATACTATAGTCAATAAATTAGGTAAATATCCAGGGGCGGATCTAGTAAGTGAGTTTCGGGTGCTCGAGCACCCATTGACTCCGAATTTTTTTTAAATGAACATTCATAGTATGAAAGCAGTCATGGGCGTGCTGGTTTACACATGAAAACAAGAGGCCCGCAAAGCACACTGGCAGGGTTTGAATCCCACCCGCTCCATTCTTTTTTCTTTTCTTTTTGCAGCGAATTTTGCACCCGCTTTTTTTAACTTTTTTTTTCTTACACTTTTTCCTTTTCCTAATTAAGGGCTTTTTTATTTTTTTTTGGTTGAAGAGTTTCAATTAGTATAGTTTATACTATATGATTGCTAAAAGGTTTATGTTAAAGGAAGTGAGCTTCCACAACCTTTAAATCCTGAATTTGCCACGATAAATATCTTTATACTATAGTCAATAAAATAATTCATGAGACTCGTGATTGATTGATCGAGACAATATTTCCCTTTCTAGTATGTCTATTTCATATAGAACGTATATTATCGTTAAGAACAAATATGTCAATTAAAAGGCCACAAGTGTTGACTTATATAATATATTACTCCTGCGGTATTTGCACGCTATCGATTATTAAAAAATAATTAAGCTTATGAATAAATATAATTTCTTGCATAAAAATAAATTATAATTTAAACATTGCCGCGTTTTACTGAAAAGGATTGATTCTACTGATTATCAAGAAAAAAAGGAACTTCACCATACTAGTGTTAGATTAATCTTAGTCTTATTAGTGAACTTTATTCTATTTTTAAACTTAAATTAAAGAGTGAGAAAGTTGGACTCTACGTGTTTAACCTGTAAAGTCTAAAACAATTGTTAAACTTGATTAATTATAGGGTTAAATAACCCAATTTTTGTATGATTCAATAATTAGTTATGTGTTTACAATAATGATTTGTCTATAATTTTATCATTGTTACAAGAAATTTGCATGTGTACACTTAACTAAAAATGTATTAAAACTATACTTTTTAAGTATACTCAAAACGGCGTACTTCTGTCATCTCAAAATATTTATTGTGATTCTCTTTTATACGTCTCTTAAGAATTATTAGTTAGAAAGAATATTATAAGTATTTTAATTATCTTACAGATAATTTGAGTAATCTATTTTTAAAGATCATAACAGATAATTTGAGATCGAGGGAGTACTCCTTTTAATAGAGCTTAGGTAGCAACGAGGAACTTTTATCTGAATTGAACTTTGTTATGTATGAAATAATAATGAAAAAGATACTTACAAAAAAACACCATAATTTAATGTGCATATAGTTAGGCAAAAAATAAATCATAATATATAAATATTTTTTAACTTGATCTTAATTAATATTTATATCGTCCAACTTTGAGTCTGTACAAAATAAATATTTGAACTTGAATAAAATTGAATAAGTAGATACATACATCCTATATGCAAAAACGACAATATACCTAGTGAAATCCCATGAGTGGAATTTAGAGAAGGTATTAGAGTGTATGCAGACCTTATCAATTCCTTGTGAAGGTAGAAAAGTTCTTTTAGAAAAACAGATATGTTCGATTGTATCTCACACGAATTATCATGTCGGATGTGTATATCTACTTGTTCAACTTTATACAAATATAAGTATCTACTGATATACACCCAAACATAAATATTATTTCAAGTCGGAATCAAGTTAAAAGAACGTACTTATGTGTTATGCCACGAAGAAACAGGCTGTTCTTTAAGATGTTTATAAGTTTAAACAAGAAAAAAAAAACTTAGAAAACTTAGTTGCATTCTATTGGAAGTATCTAACAACTATCCTTCTTGTTCTAATATATACAAAGTCGGCCGAATATACCCCTTTCTATGACACCATACACCTTTCATACTATACGTTATTTTTCTTACGAAAAAGGGTCAAAAATATCCTTAAACTATTCAAAATAATTTATATATACCCTTGAACTATATTTCGGTTTAAATATACCTTTCCCCTCAAATTATAGGATCAAAAATACCCTTCTCATTAACAAGATCTGTTAAACGCCACTTGAATGCCATGTGGATTCCACATGGCATGCCACATAAGCCAATAGAGTTTCACTCATGCCACGTAGAAAATAAATTTACCCCTAATTTACCCCAATTTTCTCTATTTCCCTTGGAATTTAGAAACGGTTTCACTGAAGAACATAGAACCCTTTTCCCTTAGAACTTATGTATTTTGTGAAATCGTTCTAAGGAAATGGAGAAATGAGGAAAAGGGATTCTATGTTTTTTAGTGAAATAGTTTCTAAATTCTACGGAAAATGGAAAAAATTAGGAGAAATTAGGGGTAAGTTTATTAGTCTACGTGGCATGAGTGGAACTCTATTGGCTTATGTGGCATGCCATGTGACATCCACATGGCATCTAAGTCGTAGTTAACCGATTCTGTTAATAAGAAGGGTATTTTTGATCCTATAGTTTGACGGTAAGGGTATATTTGAGCCGAAATATACTTCAAGGGTATATTTGAGCTATTTCTGATAGTTCAAGGGTATTTTTGACCCTTTTCCGTTTTTCTTAATATTAAAAAAACTCCAGAATCGAACTTCTTGTAATCTTATCCTCGAGTCTATCAGAACTAACCTCTCTAGTCTCTATCCCATCTGCATACATTTTATCCTTCCTAAACCCCATTGTAGCTAGTGGCGGAGCCACCATATCTTTAGGGGGTTCGTTCAAAAAATTATATCATTTTTATATGGTTAAAATAATATATAGTAGATGTCGAACCTCCTTCGGCTACATATTTCGTGTATCTATTTCTTCAGATTTTGAACCCTTATCGAAAATTCTGACCCCGCCTCTAAATTTGTAGCATAACACAAGATATGTTGTTGTAGATAATATTAAGGATTTCTCAAAATTGAACTTAGCTTGTTGTAATGTTGTCCTTTTTGTCTTATTGTATCAACTCATTGTATTAATAACCCCTTGTCTACATTATATATCTTAGCATAAAAAACTATAGTAGTTTGAGAAATATTACTATTATTAACTATGGCTAAAGATCAATTACAAGTACTAAATGCTCTTGATGTTGCTAAAACACAATTGTATCATTTTACAGCAATTGTAATAGCAGGAATGGGATTTTTCACTGATGCATATGACCTTTTCTGCATTTCACTTGTGACTAAATTACTCGGTCGAATTTACTATCATCATGAGGGTGATAATAAGCCAGGGATTCTCCCTCCTGGTATCTCAGCTGCAGTGAATGGAGTCGCGTTTGTTGGGACACTATCGGGTCAATTGTTCTTCGGGTGGTTAGGTGATAAAATGGGAAGGAAAAGAGTATATGGAATGACTCTCATGATCATGGTTATTTGTTCGATTGCATCAGGGCTGTCTTTTGGTAAGACCTCTAGTGGTGTGATTGCTACATTATGTTTCTTTCGATTTTGGCTTGGTTTTGGTATTGGTGGCGATTACCCTTTATCAGCAACGATCATGTCTGAGTATGCTAATAAAAAGACTCGTGGAGCTTTTATATCTGCAGTATTCGCGATGCAAGGATTTGGGATTTTGACAGGAGGGATTGTTGCACTTGTTGTTAGTGGTGCGTTTAAAAACGCGTACCCTGCTCCAGTTTATTCTGTTAATAATGAAGGTTCAACTCCTCCTGAGGCTGATTTCGTATGGAGAATTATACTTATGTTTGGTGCTATACCGGCTTTGCTTACTTACTATTGGCGTATGAAGATGCCTGAGACAGCGCGTTACACAGCTTTAGTAGTTCAGAATGCTAAAAAAGCTGCTTCCGATATGAGTAAAGTGTTGAATGTTGAAATTGAAGCAGAGGAAGAGAAGGTTGTTGCGATACAGGGGAATAGTTTCGGGCTGTTAACTAAGGAGTTTCTTCATCGTCATGGACTGCATTTGCTTGGAACAACTAGTACATGGTTTTTACTAGATATCGCGTTTTATAGTCAGAATCTATTTCAGAAGGATATATTTAGTAAAATTGGATGGATACCTCATCCAGAGACAATGAACGCGTTGGATGAGGTATTCAAAATTGCAAAGGCACAGACTCTTATTGCTCTTTGTAGTACAGTACCTGGTTACTGGTTTACAGTTGCATTTATCGATAGAATGGGTAGATTTGCGATTCAACTGATGGGGTTTTTCTTCATGACAGTGTTTATGTTCGCGTTAGCCATACCATACAATCATTGGACTAAAAAGGAAAACAGAATTGGTTTTGTTATCATGTATTCACTTACCTTTTTCTTCGCGAATTTTGGTCCAAATGCTACAACATTTGTTGTGCCCGCGGAGATTTTTCCAGCTAGGTTGAGATCAACGTGCCACGGGATATCAGCTGCAGCTGGGAAAGCTGGTGCTATTGTTGGTGGATTTGGTTTTCTGTATGCTGCTCAATCTACTGATCCATCTAAAGTCGATACGGGTTATCCTACTGGAATTGGTGTGAAAAATGCACTTATTGTGTTAGGTTGTGTGAATTTTCTTGGAATGTTGTTCACATTATTAGTGCCAGAATCAAAAGGAAGATCATTGGAAGAAATGTCAAAGGAAAATGAAGGAGAAGAAGAAATAACTAAAGGGGAAAATGCACAAACTATTCCAGTTTCCGTTTAATACATAAATACGTCATTTAAGATCGTGCAAGAGTTTTCGAGGCTCTTTAGTAAAGCTTTATGTTCTTTGTTTTTGTATGTTATGATGGAATAATCATCTATTCTTTTTTGGTTTGTGGTTTTTTTTCTTCTTCTTGTGTAATTCTGCTAATCTTTGATGCAGGAGCTTTTGATTTTCTTTATGTTATAATAAAAATAAATTCAGTACAGAAAAGTTCGTAGCTTATTGCAGTTTATGATGGTAATCTTTTATTCTTTAGTGTATGTCACGATAAGAAATGATAATGCAAGGTAATCATTGAAGACTATGTAATTCTATCTAATTATTTTGAGTTCATGCATGGTTAGAGAAAACCGTGGATTAAAAGGATTTAATATAGATAAATCGATCACGATATAATATTCATGATTGATTTCACATGCAACACAAATTTATAATAATCATTTCCGTCAAGTCATCAATCATTACTGTTAGTCACCAGAACTACTAACTGCTATAGACTCAATACTTATTTATATATATAATTGTCTTGGCTTTGTTGTCTTGTATAAAAGCTACAAAGACTTTTTTACATCAACATGATTAGAATTTTAAGAAAAGGCAACTAAACTCTCCACATGCCCCTTGTTGCTTGCTTGGCCTGCCTAATAGCATGATTCGTATGATAATTTTACTAAACATAAAAAATATATAACTAATGTATTAACATAAAAATATGAATTAAATGACTATACTTGATGAAGTTTATTTTTTTGGAGTGATGATTTTAAATTTCACTTTGCATCACAGATCGCAACTGTCAAACTATAGTCATCCCCTCAACATTTAAACCAGTGCGTGCATTCATAATTTTTCAAAATTAACAGATGCACTTGCATTTCAAGAGGACACGTAGATCCGCCTCTGACTGGTAACCCTTTTGGGTTCAGCCCACTAACGGTCCTATATGATACCAATGATATATCAAATAAGAGAGTTCTTCAATCCAAAAGACTAGTGTTATAGGTGGGAGAGACCATTTAGCTTATAAAGCTATTGGCATTTCTATTTTTAATCCAATGAGGGACAATTTGTGAAGTAACATAAAATCTCTCATACTTTGCTTCACAATTGTGAAATTTTTATTCTAATAAAGTATTCTTCTAACTTATCATTTTTATACATAGCAATAACTTAAGAAAATGTAAGAAAATAAAATAAATAAGTCATCATTATAGGAGATTTTCTGGAGAAATCAGATTTGGATAATTCATGATTATTTTGACTAATATTAGTCAATATTAATGATTTTACATGCTTTATAGACTTTTTTTTAAAAATGATTTATAATCACACAAATATTTATTATTGCTTATTTTTTAGATTATAAATTTCAAATTTTTTTTTAAAAAAAATTTGTATCAAGTCAAACTACATAACAATTTACATAAATTGAGGACGGAATATTATAAATTAGGGGCAAGTCAAATTAAGTAAACTTTGTGTGGAGCGTATATTAGATTGGTTATAACTAATTAGATGACTCAACAAATATTAACACATCGAAAGCTCACAAAACCAATTATTCATTTGATACTACTGATTCAATGTTTTACAATTATTGAAAAACAAATATAGTATTATTCAAATATAATTACTAACTCTTTTTTGAAAAATTAAAATTTTACATTATAACATACTATAAGATTGATTTTGTACAATTAATAGTTTCCCATATTTACTTTTGCAAGGAAATCCCCCTTTTAATAGTACATTTATCAAAATTATTATGGCATTTCTAAATTTTGTCTTCATCAAGAAATTTCTATATTAGGATGCATTATATCTTATTTTTATAATCTCTTACATTGTAGTTTTAGTATAAAAGATAAGTGAAATGATTATTTTATTCACTTAATTTCTGCAATGGAGAACTTTGGTGTATCTTTCCCTACCTTCAATTTTTTCATTGCTTACATTTGTGGTATGTATATCATCTTTATGCTTTCACTTTTGTAATATATATATAGAGACACATATATTTTTAGAAAGTAAGAAAAAGAGAAGACAACTCAAAATCGATATTCAAATCACTTCTCTTTAAAAAAAAAATTGTCTAGTGGTCAATGAACTGAAATCTAAATCATAGAAGAATGTGATTTACAGTGTCAGATTAGACGATTCAGAAAAATGTGATTCATATTGACGATACCAACAATTCAAACTCGTGAACCAAACCTAATTTTAAAATCCTTCCCCATTACATTGAAGACATTGAACTTTTTTCATAACAAGTAAACTTGAGTCTATTTGGATGTCTTTATATATATATATATAAGTTGACTCAAACATATTGTTGTTATTATAAGAATACTATTTCATAACAAGTACACTAATTCTATTACTTGATTTTGCAGCTATATTTGTGATGAATCAAGTTCTATCTACAACTAATGCTCAATTAGTATGTTCATCACAATCAAATGCTTCTCTACCTTGTTCTCAAGAACTAACAATTTGTCAAACAAATTGTGTCTCAGATTATGGAGCATTCTATCTTAATTCAAAGTGTCGTGATGTAGAACAAAACAAATCTATTTGTGTATGCTACTATAATAGCCGAGTCCGGAGTTTAAAGGGTATAAAATATTAACAAAAATTTTAAAACGGTATATAAAATTTTATATTAACCAAAACGGTAAAATCGCTGAAATAACAGCGATTTTCATGTTTAAAATTTTTTTTTTTAAAGAAAATCGTTGTTTAGGGCAGCGATTCACTTTTTTTTAAAAAAAATCATGAAAATCGACGGCACAATCTTCATTTGAATTTTTTTTTTTAAAAAAAATGAAAATCGCTGCTATTTCAGCGATTTTGCTTTTTCTGGCGGAGGAAATCGCTATTGTTCAGTGATTTTGCCGTTTTGGTTAATATAAAATTTTATGTACCATTTTAAAATTTTTGTTAATATTTTATACCCTTTAAGCTCCGAACTCTATAATAGCCCCTCCAAATGTCAAAAATAATATATATGTTTCTTTCAAGTTATTGTAATTGCATCCATCTTTTTTTTTTCATTATAGTTTGTCTTCAGTTTCCCAATTTCAAATTTAAGATGTAGTGTTACCTTTTTATAAAAATTTGTGTGTTTTTATAAATAGATTGTTAGAATATTCTCAATGGAGAGTCAAGTTATTTGTTTTTTTCTTTTTAATTTGTTGTAATTGAACAACACAGATAAGAGTGCGTTAATTTCATGGCACGTGTAGTATGTTTAATTTTATGAATGTCTCAATGTAACTTTTACATATAAAAAAATACATTCGAAACGAAAGATAATATGAATCTTACATACATACATAAAATTCGAGTTAAGGACTTGTATTCGTAAAGATGATCGTGATGTATTTCACGAGATTTTGATCTAACGTATATTTCATTTAGCGTTGAACTTTTTTGGGGACAAAATAAATGAGCAGGGATGTCAAATGGACGGAATAGACGGAAGTAAATAGATAAATTGGAGTAAAAATTGGCCCAAAAGTAACTCGAACTAAATGAGATGGATTGAAATAGAGTAAATTTTAAGTTTGGCAAACATAAAAATCATATTTGTATGTTATACCTATAATTTGTATAATTGTGCTCCATAACAAACTTTATGTATGCTATGACTATTAGTGTGTATATTTCGGTATACATATACAAAAGATCAATTGTATAATCTATTTCGATATACACATACAAAAGAATCAATCGTATAATTTGTGTTTGTATAAATCGAGAAAGAGAGAAAAACAAAAGAAAACTGGGCAGGAAAAGATCTGTATTTGTATAACTATAAGTGTATCGGACAAAAATATATCTATTTGTATTTGTATATACAATTTTCTATCACTTTATACAAACACAAATTTGTGTTTCTATAAAGTGAGAGAGGCGAGTGAGAGTGTCGTGCGAGATCTAGGAAAGCGGCAAGCGAGATTCTCTGGAGAGAGACAAATGAAAACATATGTATGTATACAGTTTTCTCTCACTTTATACAAACATAAATACATTTTATATATTTGTGTTTGTATAAAAAGTGAGAGAGGCGAGGGAGAGATTGCCAGCGAGAAAACTAGAGTGGCGAACTAGAATTTCAAAGAGAGAGGCGAATGACAACAGTTTACTACGAATTACAATTAAATCAAACTATGATTATAATATTTAATTTGAATTAATAATTTGTTATTTTACATAATTTTCCTATTAGAAGAATAAGCTAAAAAATGGTTATAGTCATGCTCTATCCAACTAGACCCAATTCTCTCTAGGGTTTTTGTACGCTAATTTTAAAAATATGTTTTTGACTTCTAATTGTTGGGATTTGTATATTGTTATCAATAAAATAATATGACAAATGTGAATTCTTCTATACCTAGGAAAATGTCCATACTTAAACTTTCTTCTATTGGAAACAATAAATCACATCTCATTATGTTTTCGAGTCATTAATATTCTTGTTATAAACATATATATTTTCATATTAGTACTTAACAATCAACAAAGATACTTCATTCAAATACAATCAAAATAAAAGGGTATGTATTACATCCAATAACGTATAGTAAGACCAATAAACTTATTAAAGTAGGAGAAAATCATGTGTGTGCCTTTATCTCATAAATACAGTTGAGAATCTGTCAACTTATTGTGGTTGATAGTAAAAGAGAATTAATTCATGCATGATAATCTTTTTTTTAGTGCTCACGATCTCTGTATGAAAAGTTAGATCAAAATATAACAAAAGGAAACACTAGTTTGATGATTCACAATTTCACATATAAGAGTAGTCTCTTAATTGATTAATAGTACTTTATTACATTAATTTTACCAACATGGCATGTGATGCAGTGAGTGATACTGTTCCACCCTTAACCAGATGTCTCAGATTCGAGTTCTGGATATGGAGAAAATCATGTTGGATCCTTCACCCCAAATAGGCCCTATAGTGTGCGATTCAAATTTTATTGAAACTCTTATGTAAACACTAAACCCTGGGTGGAAAATCGAAAAAAAAAAAGAAGAAACATCATACTTCCTTCACTACTAAGAAGTATGAGTAATCTACACATCTATTGATAATGTTGGATTAGAGTTCCAAATAAGGGGTCGAAATTCTCAAGCTACGACACCATCTTCTTTCGTCCCATCATTGGGAGTGATCCATGGATGCCCTGTGTATTATTATAATATATCATCTTATTAACCAAGAAAATAAGTAAATTAATATTTGAAGTTTTTCAAGTTATATGCATTGAACCACAAACTTTTTTAGACCTGTCAAAAACAAAAGTTTTTATAGTGATCACACATTTTAAAAGTTTTATATGGATTAAGAATGATATGGAAAGTTCTTCGTTTTTAATCTAAGAAGATTAAAAATGCCATTTTTCTTCTATTCAAATTGTAGAGGCAAAGAAATCTCATCTTTCTCTCCTATTTTTTCTTTTAAAATCAAATTCCGTTTTTAAATGCACAAAGGTAGAATCCTAAATTGTTCCAAGTCCAAACTAGTTTTCATTTTGAATCATTTGATCCTAGATTAAGGGAATAATTATTATTTAAGTACATAGATATGCCTTAACTTAATTATTTTAAAGTTGTAATTAAAAGATTTGATCAAATAAATAAAAACATAGTGATCACGCATTTTAAAAGCTATAAAATTAATACATAAAATAATAATTAGAGCGGTGATACTTACGAAGGACTTGTTCAACTGAGAATCTTCTAGAAACATCTTTACATAGCATTCTCCGTAGCAAATCCTTCGCCGCCGGCGACACAGACCGGAAAGTCCTCGTCGGAAACCTAAGGTTCGCTCTGAGAACAGCCTCGAATATCTCCTCTGTCGACTCACCGTAAAATGGCGGCATTCCGGCCAACATTATATACAGAATCACACCAGCACTCCAAATATCTACCTTCTCATTGTAATCTCTTCCAGCTAAAACCTCCGGCGCCACGTAATACGGCGTCCCTACCACTCCGCTCATCAGCTCGCCTTCACGGAAACACTGAGCCGAGCCAAAATCAGCTAATTTCAGATCGTTCCATTCGTTAAACAGAATGTTCTCCGGCTTGATATCCCGGTGCGCTACACCAAGCCGGTGACAATGCGCTATTGCCTCCATCAATGGAACCTATAATAAACAGTTGATCCAAAAATTATCAATTTGCTATAATCATCAATTATAATCATCAATTAGACAAACTTTCGATGAAAAGTAGTACTACATTTTAGAAATTTTACTAAAAATAATTTAATTTGAATCTACAAAAACACAAATGCACTAAAATTCACAGATCATTTTCCCCAATTTTATGTAATGGACTGGAAGAGTACTGTACCATGACTGCAATGGCATCACACTCGGAAAACACTCGTTGAGTAGAGAGTCGTTGGAAGAGATCTGAGGAGTTGCAGAGCTCGAGAACGATATCGAGGTACGTATCGTCTTCACAGACATCGACGATACTAACGATGTGAGGATTAGGGGAAACTAAATGCATGATTTTAGCTTCGTTGTAGAGGCATTGACGGTCGATTGAGTCATCGGCGATGAGAAGCTTGTTGATAGATTTCACGGCGAAATTCTGGCCGGTTTCCGGCGAGTAACACTTGAAAACGACGCCGAATCGTCCTCTCCCTATTTCCTCACACACACGATAATCTCGCTTCAGTTCCTCGCTCATAACGTTTTCTGTTTTCATCGTTTGCGTAAACACTCAAATTTCTGTTTCTGATGGGACTTATATAGTACCAGTACTGAGAGTGGAATATTCTTTTGGAATCTTTTAGACCAATCAAAATTAACCATCTGCTTTTCTTTCTTTTGTTTTCCATTATTATTTGTCCACATAATGATAATAGCAAATATTTCATAATTTTCGTATTATACCTTTAATTTATTAATATTGGGTTGTTAATGTTTTTAAGAAAATGAATTGAATAAATATATTTAGAATTTCATTACTTTCTCCGTTCGGAATTGTTTGTCATATTCTGCTTATCAAAAGTCAATTTGATTAATTTTCAAAGGTAAATTAGATCATATTAATTCGATATTTTAAATAAAAAAATTTAAATATTCTAAAATTATATGAAAATTACTATAAATTATAATTTTTTGCATATTAATATGATGAAAAAATACATCTTAAAATGTTAGTCAAAAGTCAAAGTTTTTATAGTTTAACTCTAAAAATAGAAACCATGACAAACAATATAAGACGAAAAGAATAATTAATAGAGATAAAATAATAAATTGTTATATCAACAATATTATTTTCGTTGATAAATATGTTAAGTCAAAATTTGACTAGTTTTAATAGGACTAAGAAGAGTATAAGAGTAATAATTATTTCTTAAACAGTGTGTAAAGTCCAAAACAAGTAAAAGTGAAGAGAAAAAATAACAAATTCACGAACAAAAGCATAAAAATAGTACAATGTTTTTTATTTTAATTTTCTTGAGAAATTAAAAACAATCAAATGAAACTTTTTAAAAGTGAAATACATGTAACTATTTCAAAGATAAAAGCAAGTAATTGTAATAAGATAAAGGAAGTAATTGTGAGTAATAAACAAAGTACAATCACAAACCAAAAGTATTACTTCAAATTCTTCTTTGAATCACTAAGAAACAAAAATTATGGAATGCATAAAACAACTTTCTTTCCAAATTAAAGAAACAAAACATATTTGGAGAAAACAAGTCCATGTTAAGAACTATAGTTGGGGTCTAAAATAGTTGTTACGTTTTGCTTATTAATTTGATTAATTTTTAAAATTAAATTAGACTCGATTAATTCAATTTTTCAAAATTAAAATTTAGATATATAATATTTATATGAAAAATACTATAAGTTACAGTGTTTATATTATCAATACGATTAATAAAATATATCTTGAAATATTAATCAAAGTTTATATAGTTTCACTCTTGAAAACCAAATTGTAACGAGTATCTGGAACGAGTATTTTCTGGCTATTTTAACATATATTTTGATGAATCGATGGGAAAATTAAAAAAAAAATAGTAATTTTTTCAGAATATGTTTCCCGTTATACATTTTTCCAGTGAACTGATTCGGTAGAAAATAAGTAGAACAATTGTATTCTTTCTATAATACAAATGTCCTACTAATTCATGGTAAGAGAAACCCTTATTTCTAGTACTGCCAATTTCCCAAAATAGTTTTCACACTTAAAAGTTATTTTTATTATATATTCATATATTATTAAAGGATTATTTCAAGTTTGACGATATGATCAATAACCTATTGCACGGAGCGCGGGTATATTACCTTTAGTTATAAGAATATACAAACAATTTATACCCAAAATGTAGGATATGTTATCATTTTCTCAAAACTAGATGACCTATTTTCATCTTTTATTACTATGAAAATACAAGAAAAAGAAAATCATATTCAAGATTACATATGCATGGTCTATATATGTAACTAAACAAAGCAGAGATTAAACCATGAATCTGAGCTGCTTCACGATGAGTTCTATCGCGTACTATGTTAAACAAACTACAAACCTTGCTACGATTAAGAGGAAGTTATATACACGAAGAAATGTTCCACAGGATATTGTCATTCCACTGCATATGTTGATTCAACTATCAGATGTTTGGTGATGGTGAGGGAATCATCGCTTTGTAGCTTCTGCAAATAGAAAAGAAGACAGGGTCCGGTCATGATGATTGAAACTGGAACAGGGACGAGACGAGTGATTGAAGTGAATTTTGAAAAAATGCAAGTATATTTATGTAGCTAAGCTCTCCTGTTTTGAATGGAAACATAAATTAGACAACGAAAACTCAAGCTTAGGGTGTTTGCGTCTTACCATTTTTGCACGAGTTGATTTCTGTGTCAATCTCTTCTTCCTTTTGTAGCTTCACATGTGATGATGCTTCGTCATCAAAGGATTTTCTGTCGTGAGACATGGTAATTGTTCGAGGTACAGAGAATGAGTTTCTGCTGACGGTCATCTGTTTTTTCATAGAAGAGGATTCTGCAGTAGAGCACAAGTCACTGTCCACGTTTGACATTTTGATCCTTTCGTTCTTGTAGCTAAGCTTGTTATCGTTGAGCTTCTTTGTTTCCTCTTCGGGCTTTGGTCTCTTTCTATATGTGCTAACATTTTGCATTGATGGCACCCTTTGATCATAAGATGAACTGCTCGGACAAGGCTCCTTTCCCTTTACAACATCGTCCTTTGGAGTACTGGCTGAATCTCCAACATTTTCCGAGTTATCAAACACAACTTCAACAGTTCCATTTGCATCTGAAGTATTCACAGCTGCTTCTTTTTCTCTCATGCTAATTATAGCTTGCATTAAACGATCCCTCGCAACATCTACATCAATTATGGGGTTCGGATAATTCATTCCGAGTTCCACCCCTGCAGCTTTGAGCACATTAAGTGGTGCATCCCAAGGATGATGGATCCACTCAGCCGGCATTCTTGCTAGCTCAGGTAGCCAATGTCTCACATATTCGCCCTCCGGATCATAATTGAATCCTTGAACCTGCATGAAGAGTTGATGAAACTTAAATAAGCTCGCGACTCATCAACTAAATGTCCCGAGAATACATCATGCTTTTTACTAGGTATGAAATAGTTTTTTTTTCTCCATATCGATAAAAGTCCTTCATAAATAGAGTCAAAAATGTCTAGTCGAAAAGTATGTTTTCTTCAGTTTGGCATGATTATGCGGTCTCTTGATAGAGGCGGATCCAGGAATTAAAGTTTATGAACAATTGAACATAGAGTTTAGTCAAAGCTACTGGATTCTACTGAACTCGTAACTTCTATTGTGGTTGTGCCATAAAAATAATAGAAAAAACAAAGCCATGACAAGAAACATCATCTACTATGACATTTACATCAGCAACATAACATACCTCTGGGTTATCGAGGCGCTCAAGTTCATGACCATCGGGCAAGCTACCAGAGATGTATTGCCAACCAATTATGTCACTTTCTAAATCCGCGTCCAAGAGTGTATCCCAGAAGTATTTCATCCCCCATTGCCATGGCAGAAGTAAAAACTTGACAAAGAAACTTGACACAATCACTCTTATTTTATTATGAACCCATCCCGTTGCCCAAAGCTCCCTCATTCCTGCATCGACTAATGGATAACCAGTCCGTCCCTGTCGCCAAGCCTTAAAATGGGCTTGATCAGCATTCCAAGGGAAAAACCTCAGGTTGTTCAGTAACGACCTTTCATGAGTAAATGGGAAATTAAAACAGATATAACGAGAATATTCTCGAAGTCCAATAGCTCTAAGGTAAATAGTAGCACTGTCTTTTCCAACAGAGTTCCCTTCTTTGGTCCAAAGTATCTGCTTCAAGCGTACACTATTGAAAACTTTCCTCACACTTACTTCTCCAAAGTGGAGATAAGGAGACAAAAGGGATGTAGAGTTTCCCCCGACTCTCAGCCTATCCTTTGAGTACGCGAGTAGATTGCTCTCTACAAATTCGGTTAAGGCCTTGTCTGCATTGCTCCAACCTGGTGCCCATCCTCTCCCTAGTAATGCATTACTAGATTTTTCTGACTCGTTTTCCAGTCCCAATTCCTCAATTGAACACATTTTAACTGATCCTGTCAATGAGAGAAATGAAAATCATCAAGTTAATGTAAAACAAGAATGGGTTCACTGGCGTAACTAGTAAAATTGTTGTCATTTGACCAGGAGGTTACGGGGTCTCAAACGTACCTGCAGCTTGAGTTAATCTCCAAGGAGGAAGTTGTGAAACAGGTTCGTTTTGTATACTTAACGACTTCTCCCAGTATGCATCAAAAGTTGTAAAAACTTTTCCATCATCATTGTAAACTTCCCATGGTTCATTCAGTAAGTCCCCGTTGTAACTCTGAACAGATATGCCAAGATCCCCCAACTTTTGCTTGATATTGTGGTCACGAACAAGTGAAACAGGATCTAAATCAAACCCGAAAATTGATCGTGTAAGTACTTCCTCGAAATCAGATACCGGGCACATGGAACTTAAGTATTCAAGTACCATTTGGCCTACTAGGAATTCATTTTAGAAAGTTTCTACGAGTTATGCAATAAACTTCGGATGATCTTATGTTTGTTTGGTTGAATATATACCAAGTGAACTCTATACAATTCTATTAAAACGATGCAGCACGTGTTATAGCTAGCAAAGATAAGACGTATCACTATTGATACCAGAACATTAGATCAATAACGAATATCTATAGCCATATATACTTCAAATTTCACACAAACACACACATACATACGTATATGTTTGTATGAACATATAAGCGGTGTATTGACCCTCTATTTATAGTCTTCCATATTATATCACGCTACCAGACCTCCCTTGTGGGATTACACTAGGTGTGTTGTTGTATATTCTACCACGCTAACAAGAACTAGAAATAAAGCTAATTGGAGCTTGTTTATTAGGACAGTTAGATCCATAACATTAGCTGACGACACATATTAGCAATAACAGGACACTTTCTCCAGAGATATAGAACAGTAACTCAAACAGTGAAGGCCAAAGGAAAGTTATTACAAACCATATAGATGATTATACACAACTCTTGTTGCTCCAACAGCATCGACACACTCCGTGAGAGCATAAAGTGTACTCTGAGCTTTGATCAACACAAGTTCAGCCCCAAGAGATTTCAAAGACTGTTTCAAGTGAATTAGTGATTGCTTCAGCCACCATCTTGAAACTCTACCGGGATAAAATTGCCCTTCTTCCTTCGGACACCAAATAAACACTGGTAAAACACTTCCATTTCTAGCAGCAGCAGCTAAGGCTGGATTATCCTCAATCCTCAAATCCCTCCTAAACCACACAATTGTCTTGGAATTGCTCTCCATTTCCAACTAGTCAGTTTTCACAGATCCCACAAAATTGGACAAAACCAAACAATCCCCAACAAATATCTTCACTCCAACTCTTCACCCCAAATCTCAAAATATGATAAAAATTCAATCTTTGCTCAAAATTTAGTCCAATTTCTCATCATATTCCCAAGAAAACTAGCATACTTAGTTAAAAATCCTATCTTATCAAACCCCAACTAAATCCAACCAATACTAATACTCAAGAAACCAAGATTCTCACAAAGTTGGACAAATACAAACAATCCCCAACAAACATCTTCACTTCAGCTCACCCCAAATCTCAAAACATCATAAAAATCCAATCTTTACTCAAAATTCAGTCCAACTTCTTATCATATCCCCAAGAAAACTAGCATACTTAGTCAAAAATCATATTTTGCCAAAACCCAAATAAAGCCAAGATCAATTTCACAAAAAATTTCAAACCCCAACAAATATCTTCACTCCAAATCTCATAACACCATAAAAAAATCCAATCTTTACTCAAAACTCACTCAAATTTCTCATCATATTCCCAAGAAAACCATCAAACTTAGTGAAAAATCATACTTTTTTAAAACCCCAAGTAAAGAAAACCACCACTAATACTCAAGAAATCAAAGATCAATCTCATATAATTCCACAAGAAAATGTCATAAGAGAACCAATAAGAGATTTACTACTGAAATTTAGTATCAAGATTGTGTTTAACCAAGATAGTATAGATCAGATAAGACAAAATCCAAGAACAACAATAGGGAACATCCCACATGGAGTATTAAAATCTGCTGAGATGCAAAAAAGGGAAAAAGATAGTAAGTAGTAAAAGATTAGACTTCATGTGATCAAGTGGAATGGCCTCAAAGACAAAAGTCCAAAGGCAGCAGCTCTTTAGAAGAATAATAATCCTAAAATATGTAATCTGCAGGACCACCACAAGACCAATTACAGCAAAATGAAAAAAAAAAAATATAATATGATTAATAGCTTAATAAAATATTCAACTTTATACAAACTTTAGGATTTGATTTCATACTAATTATAGTATCTAGCATCATGATTCATGCCTACTTTTTTTTAAGGAAGTATCTGGAGTAATGATAAAGTTATCTTCGTGCCACGTGAATGTAACTGATTCAAACCATGATAACATATATTGTTGGTTATAAGAATACGTTTTGTACATTATATTTTTTGAAGTGTGATATTCTCTAAATCCTAATAACGTAAGAAAGTATAGATAATAAGAGCATCTTAAAAAAGTTGTGTTTATTATATTCTCATGATTGCTCATGAGAAATTATACCTTAAACTCCTATGCATTTTTGCATACTACATGAGAATACATATTTGAGAGTACTACTTTGCATCTTTTTATGTTTGAAGGAATAATTTGGAGTTGTAGAAAATCAAATTTATGCAAAATTTGGTATTTTACAAGTTTATTTAATTTATATCTAGATACAATTTGTGTTCAAATTCATATAGAAATAAGTTTATTTAAAAGTCAATTCTTTTGCTTTTCTACTATGACATTTTTTTTAATATAATTATTATATTATGACATAAGTATTCTAAATGACAACGTTGCGACGTGTACGTAAGTGCATGATTGAAAATATTTTCCATCCAATTTCATATCAGATGTGTTTCGATGAATCTAGAGATAGATATGATACGATAAATAAATTTATTTTTGATTTTTAAAATATAGTATTATTATAATAACATATTAATTTAATCTTTTAAAATAATTTTTGATGTTTTACCATACGATATCATATCAGGATCAACTTCGACTTTCATATAATTATATAACAGAAAATTATGATTTTGTGATGATCTAAGTAGATAAGATTGAGCTATTTACGCATGGGAAAATGAAAGTCAAATGCTAACATAATTTTCTTTTGGAAGTTAGCCCCTTAATTTATAATATTTTCACTAAAGCCATGTCCTCTAATAGTAGTTTTTCTATATTTAGAGAAAACAATACTGTTTTCATCATTACACAATTAATTTCCAGACATGTTGTACATAATCTTACCAATTTATTTTGCTTTATGTAGTTCATATTTTTGCCTGTTGATTTTATTACAATAATTGTTGTATGAGTGCCCTCCTTATATTTCTCTCGTAACAATATAACATATATAGACCTTTTAAACTACGATTTAAAAATTTATGTTAACAACAATCTAATATCTTGATAAATAAAGCATAAACTAGTCAATTTATGGTGAATCTTCGCGGTACATGGCTTGTATAGCGACCAAAAAACGCGCTGTAGTTTCAACTAAAGATCTATTTAACTATCTCCCAAACAGATAGACAGGAAAAGAACAACAGAAATTCATCAGTCAGATACTAATAACACATAATATTCATTGCGTAGACATAGAGAAGTTGATAACCATTCACATACAGAACACCATACTCGTTTCTCGACTAGGAAGCATCATGAGAATGAGCAAGCTCATAACCAGAAAACATGATATACTATCATGAGTCGTCTGGTAATCAGCAACCCAAGCGTCGAGTTATTTATGTCATAGTTAAGTAGATCGAGTCTTGTAAGACGCGATTACACAGAAATATTATGAATGGTTGTTTCATAGTAGGATGTTTGATCAATCAGTAAGCGCGTTCTTTGAGCACTTCAAGTTCTACTTCAGTAGGGTCAGTAGCTTGAATCTCATAGTGTATGCCTTGCAGCTCCCTCCTGAACCTGTCCTTAGATGTGGCATACAGCATCTTCGATCGGATTCGGGAAACAGATGGAGACCTGAAAAGGATGGATTAGAATATCGTCTCTTTCATAATTAAACTAATCCAATGAAATGATTTCCCAAAATAAAAATTCTATGTTGCTCGAACTCTCCAAAAATGCACTACTTTTGAACAACATTTTCCTACTGAAGACGTCCCTTCATTTCCGTCGTGTTGTCTTGTTATGTTTTAGTTTGTGTTGTCGAGGAGAAGAAGGGCCAAGGACTTTAATATGCAATAAGAAGATAAGAATTTATTTTAGATACAACACTGCTTCACGGATCTAAGAAGGGAGTAAATTTCATATTCTCGAAAGGATGTATTGCGAGTACACAACAGACGAGATATTAAAAGAACTAAAGTAAATAAATAAATAACTTCAAATGGAACTTGGTCTAACCCAAAACCAATATAGAACAATCCTTAGACACATGCCAAGACTCGAATGAAAATCCAAAATTAGCCAAAGAATTAGTCTCTTCTACTGACGGAAATATAATTACTCCGCAATCCCCATAACGTTAAGGATAATTTCCATAAATCTTCAGACCTTATCATAAGAACTTTTGTCACAAAATTATCGTTAACAGGAAAACACTGCCGTATAGTCTACCCAATACATGGGGAATTTCTTCATCCTCCTAAAATTTCTAAATATAATTCTGCAGGGTCTTAAAGTTCACTGCAGAAAGAGTGATGCATACCTAACTAAGCTCTAGAAACAATTTTCTTACAATGATATGCTAGGCACAAAACAACACACTCTAGTTATAGGAAAAATGAATTCTCAAAGACCCTGAACCCAACTATTCTTCACCTCGATTTGTCTCGACTGCAAAGTATTCTCTAAAAAGATATGGTTGCTCGTAGCATCAGCAATTCCTTTGCTGGTCAGTTTCCACCTTTTCACAATATGTGCATGCAAGTTCTACTCATATGGCTATTCTCGCTTTCTCAGTACTATAACATTTTCTCAAGACATTGACGTTCACTTCACGAGTACCTCAGGTATCTGACCACAACAGCTGTCGACTTTACTTCACAAAAGCGTCCTTCTTGCAAACCTAAGCCACATACATAATAACACAAATGGTCTCCTGACCTCTTACTCTCTCTACGATTAACTCAATTGGTTCAGCCATCACAGACACTCCCTGAGAATGCTACCATAATAATTGCTATTCACATCGTCATAGGCTAGTTATATTCCATAAAGGAAAAAAACTATCCATCCACTATTCCACATTACTCGCATATCACTCACTCAATTGGTTTGACACTAAAGCTTGATACTTGTAAATCCGAATGTGCCTGCTCTATGAAATTCATTAATGTGGTGACTTGACAGCATTTTAGATAATTTAGAACCAACATTCATAAATGAGAGCAAAATTCCCCTCGCACATATTAGACTGAAGTTATGATAAAACAGCTAGCCAATACACCTCCCGTGTTTTCTTTTGGAAAATGGAATCCCTGTTCTAGACTGCTGAATAGTGTAGCATCATTCACAGAGGACACTATAAGCATATGAAATCATAAAAAGAGTCTTAACTATCTAGAATATAAGGTGCACGCATCTCTTTGATAAAAATCCAGTTATGCAAGTTCAAGATGGAATTATAACTTACCAGGCAAAGAAGAAAATTTTGCTCTTTTGGCAGTTGTCAGGTGTCACGAAGTCATAATCGTATACTGCATATCGGCAGTCATTCTCAGGAAGAGCTGCAGTGAAATCATCATAGCTCTCAGCTGGACCTCCAGTTTTCTCAACCACAACCTCATTTTTCTTCTCATCAATCATAAATATCACATATCGATGCACCTTCTTCCTTTGCAGTTCCATATAAGTAGCTTTGCTTTGATCAGCAACCCCCATGCCAGAGGATGCATTTGTCTAGAAGCATAACACATGTTCAATAAATTTGCTCTAAAGAGAACCACAGGCATGATAGAACAAAAATTGTACTGAGTAGTTTGTACGGTTAGAAAGATGAAACACATATATATAACACACTGGCCCTCTACTGAATTTCGTTTCATCAAATCCCTCCAGAAGTCAAATGAAGAAAATTAAAGAATGAAGTCTCTAAATACGGAAGAATCGCACCCAAAGGTCAATGAAGTGGTTGAGAGCCCACAGGTCTCAAGTTCAAACAAAAAAAAAACACTAGGTGATTCTTCCTATCTGTCCTAGCCTTGGTGGACGGAGTTACCTAGTACTTGTTGCCGGTGGTAGGTATAAAGGTATCCCGTGGATGGTCCGGACACCAGGGTCATCAACTGGTTTCCATTATAAAGTATGGACTTCCAACACCAACACCAACACCAACACCAACTCCTCGCAACTAAGTAGATCACTAATCACCACCTCTCCCAAACCCACCAAGATAAAAACGCAAAAACCTCATACAAAACAAGTTTGTTCAACCTATTCAAAAATGAAATCCTCAATAATTTGTCAACTTCAAAATTACAACAATAACATACTCAGTATAATTCCACAAACATGGTCTAGGGAGGGTGGGTAGAGATGTCGTTTCCAATAAACCGTCGGCTCAAGTAATTTTCTCAACTTCAAATTATTTGTGATAAAGCCTCAATCTTCGAGCTCAAACAAAAATTCAAGCATTACCAGCACTAATTTTGTTTCAACTCGAATCCCCGAGCAATAATGCTCGGGGATTCATGACTCAAAAACAGATCAGCACAGCCAGTATACGAATCAGTTCGATATAACTTCACAACAACATAAAACTCAGATTTCCCCATATCAAATTAAGCAAATTTTGTACTACAAAGCAACAATTCAGAAACAAACAGATAAGTAATTCAACCATGCAAAGCAAAATCAGATCTATCAAACAGATCAAATTACAATACAAAAAAAAAACTAAAAAAACTTACCCCTCTGATTCTGAAAGACATGGTTAAAGCGATCAACAGAGACCAAGAGAGAGACTCTAGAGAAAGAGAATTGTTTGAAGTTGAATAAATGGCAGCCACCGAAGGAGAAATAAACGATAGTGTACAAGTGAATAAGCACTACGTACAACAATCTAATGAAAATTCAATTTGCTAGCTAAAGCCTATTGAGTTAAATACTTTTGAAAAATATTTTCTCCAAAAAAAAAACAAAAAGATTTGTGAAATTAAAAGAAAATAATTTCACTAATAGAAGTAAAGAAAAAATAAATTTTAGATTTAGCAAATATAAAAATTATATTAACGTTTTATAATTATAGTTTTGCTATTTGTGTTCTATTGCAAACTTTGTTATGGAACATTAGATTTGTTTAAAATCGTAGGTGGCATCTAATTGTATAAAATCACAAGCATCTAATTTGTATAAATCGAGTGTATGTATCTATGTTTATATGTTATTTGTGTTTGTATATCTGCGTAAAATTTGAATTCGTATACAATTGAATCGAATTAAAACGGTTGTATTTGTATATCAAATCTATCTTGCTTTATGCAAACACAAATTATACATTGTATTTTGTATATAATGTGTTTGCATAAAGCGAGAAAGAGAGAAAAACAAAAGAAAACTGGGCAGAGGATTATTTGTATTTGTACAATAATAAGTGTATATGACGAAAATATATGTATTTGTCTATTCAGTTCTCTCTCACTTTATACAAGCACAAACCCAATTTATACATTTGTGAGAGATTCAAGGGAGAGTGGCGAGCGTGATTCGTGAAGAGTGACAAGCGAGATTGAGGGAAGAGAGGCAAATGTTAAAATGTTTGTTATGAATTAGAATTAAATAAAATTATAGTTATAACATCTATTTTAAATTAATAGTTTATTATTTTATACAATTTTTTCTAGTACAATGACAAATATCTCGCGAAACTAATAAAAATATACGAAAGCTAACCCAAAACACTATCATCATCAAAAGAAAAAACACATTATTTTTCAAAAAATGTATTTCTTCGTACCAAACACACTCCCTAAGCCCAAATAGAAACTTCTTGAACAGCAAAGCCTTCTTTTATTGTTCATAAAATATTGAATCAGCCCAATTACTCAAAAAGTGATTTTCTCTAAGGCCCATTTTATTTAAATCATTTTTCGATTTTGTAAGTTAATGTTTAAAGATTAAAATACATTTTATTTTGTGCAAAAGCTAACACTCATGAATCTCACTGATAAAACTCATCCTTGTAGCTGCTGAAACCTTTTCTTTTTTTTTTTGAATTACAGCTTTATCTTAAAAAAAAAAAAAATTGCCGGGAAAATGGAGCTCCATGGTAACCCCTTCAAACCCTAATTTCAATTTTTCTTGTGAAAATTTGGGTTTTTTTTTTTTATAATTTGGAATTTTTTTTCATTAGGGCACAGAGGTTCAAATCCTAAGGTTGTTCTTGCATCCCTGTTGAACAAAAGAGAAAAGCTTCAAGAAGAATTACGAAATGTTGAAAAACAAGTAAAAAGACTTATTTTTGTTGAATTATTCTATTATTTTGATTATGAAGTTTGTTGTAGAAGCTCTTTAGTTGGATATTACTCGCTCTGATTCAATTTGTTTGTCTTATTTATTTTAATAAGTTCATTCTAAAAAAGAATGATTTTTTCCTATTTTGGCAAGCTTGATGACATGTTTAAAATCACGAGATTAAGGTATATATTGGGTGACCACAACAAGTCCAAAAGATTGAAAAGTTTGGTTTACTTAAAACTCCGTGTCGAGTGAAAACCTGATAGTAAATTGAAATTGAGGGAGTAGTATATTTCGTGCTGCTTTAGTGATTTTCTTACTTTCTTAAACTAGTGTTAGAGTGAAAACCAGACAAAAATTGAAACAGAAGGAGTAGTATATTTCGCGGTGCTTTACTGATTTTTAAAAATATTGTATTATTAGTTTGATATGTTATGGTAATGAGTTTTTGCTGTAATTTTGAGTATTTACAACTTATGTCATGTGAGACGTTGTGCTTATTTGCGTTATTCTGTTTTGTTGTTCAAATGTGGGTAATGGTTTGGTGTAGGTTTATGAGCTAGAGACGAGTTATTTGCAAGAATCGGGCACATTTGGGAATGCGTTAAAAGGCTTTGAAGGATTTCTATCAACATCGAATAAGAATTCAAAGTACACACCTTTCCAGTATTTATCTGCTTGTGTTTTTGTTGTTGGTTAATACAAGTGCTAGTTATTGTAAATGATTAGTTTTTGTTGCAGAGCATCTCATTTTTTCACCAAAACATGATCATGGCATGCTTAGCCACAATGATGGTTATTAAGGTTTAGCAATAATTATTAAGGTTATGATAGTTGATGGAATTGGTCATTTAAGCTTCGTATTATGAATCAGCATTACTAGTGTTTTTGTGCTAATTGTCGTTTCTCAATAACTACTTAGTTTCCGCCTAGTATTAAGATAGTGAAATCAGTGTTGAAGTTCTGAACTGTATGGGATTCGGTTAAGATAGATCAGGAAGTAGATGTACTCTCACAAAAGCCAGTAATTGTTGGCTAGGTGAAAAAGGCCAATCACTGCATCTGACTTTTAAAAAAAAATAAAAAAATTCACATGAATTAAAGTAATATACGGGTTCCATGAAACTTTACTATCCTCTGAGTTACAATCCATATCTCTTGATATACTATATAAGAGAAGAAAATTATATCTCTAGACAAATTTAAGGTTTCTGTCTACAGTAACTCTTCCCTGAGTTTGTCCGTTAAAGAGTGCAAATTTGATGAAATTTCCTGCAAATAGAAAGCAAAATTTTTGAAGATCTGAGTAATTGTTTCAGTAAGCTTAACGAGCCACCAGTTAGGGATATGATCGATGACATCCAATGCACTAGCATTTGGAAGCTGATTTCAGATTCTTATAACCCTTCAGCTTCTTTCATACATGGAACACCACAAGCACTGTCCTGAATAAAATAAACATTCAATGACCTGATTAATATGTTAAAAAAGCTCGGTGAATATTTTTGATCCATATCTATACTGTTATTGAATTTTGTGAATAATATTGGTGCATTATTTTTGTTCATATTACTGAAATATTTGGGCTGATTTAATTGTACTAGTGACCAGTATTTGACTTTGCTTTCATGAATTAGAAGGTTGTTTCCTTTTCCAGAAGTGATTGTTTGTTTCATTATCTTGTCATAATACCTTTCCCAATGATTTACTCGTAAGAATGTCATTTTTATGTCATCTGGCAGCCTAAAAAGGTCAAGAAAATTCCAGCTTGAAGATAGGTTATTCTCATTGTCTTCAGTCACTTCACCAGCGGTATGTATTTAGGTTCTTTATAGCTTACTTGTTCTTGGAATTTCTGATATTTGCTAAGTTCTTTACTATTGATGTTTATGTTGTTGCAATTTGATAAAAGTTAGTCTTCAAAACGTGTTTTGCGCTGCTTATACTTAAGCGTTTGGTGTTAAATGGTACTGCAAACCATTCTGTCCCCTACCCCCTGAAAAGAAAAGTCAAAGAATATCTGCTGAATCTCATATCATATGCATGATAAATTTAAGATGGTTTGGCCAGATGACCTATATATGAGAAAATTAATAAAAAAGCAAGTAAACTATCGAGAGAATAATCTCCCCCTAAAAGAGACTTTTTTGACAACCACATTGTGATATTATGATTTTGTTTACAAGTTCTTTAAACCATGCCTTTAAGATAAGCTTTAGGTTCGATAATTTGAGCACTGCTAGGATGATGATAATAATATTGATCCCATTAGCTATGTTATGAATAAATTTTTGAAGTATTGATACTTTAAAATATGCAAAGGCGAAGCAAGAAAATTTTGCTTTAAAGGCTAAAATAGGGTTCCCATAGAGGGACTAGGAAATGATAGTTGTTCTTGCAATCCAAATCCCTGTGATGGGTTCAAATAAGTTGTGTTTATGAGAATTATGCAGTGTTTTGGATAGAGAGAGGCGGAAAGAAAGAAAAAAGCATCGAGGGTGCTTCACCGAAGCGAGAAGCGTGAGGTGAAGTGCACACTTTTTTTAACTGAAGCTCAATTTAATAGAAAAAAATAAGAACATTAATTTCCACCAATAAATAACCATTTTGTACCTTCACAAGGTAGAGGTAAGGTTGCGTACACACCAACCTCCCCAAACCCCACTTGTGGGATAACACCGGGTATTTGTTGTTGTTGTAAATTACAAGAACTCAATGGAAATAACATATAAAGCAAATCTTTCAATTCTAAAATGAAAAAGTAAATAATAGATACTAGAACTAGCAGCGACAAGAAGATGATGTGCAAGCCTCCATTAGTATTGGAGGAGAAGAACGGCAACTTCGAATAGCAGCAGCAGCAAGAAGATGCAAATCGCTCTTGCAATTGTTTTACAATTAGACCTAAAGTTAACCCTTATGTCAATTAAATTTCCTTAAGTCTCGCATTTCTTTGCTTAAGCAATACTTAATGCCTCAAGTCGCTTCTGAAATGAACTCTAAAAGGTCAAACCAAACAGAGTTCATTTATTTTGAATTTGGATTGTAATTTCTTTAATTTGAAACCGAAACGTTCACCAGGTTTTTAAGCTTCTCCATACTACTGCATGAATGATTAAGTGGGAATTCAGACAACTCCATATAGGCGCATTCGTCTTGGATCAACAGATTTTGATGATTGTTTATTGATGGATACTAACATATGCATTCGGTCGTAATTACTTTTTAACAGTTCCAGGGTCTAATCGTTGTTATTAATTTAATTGCAATACCACTTCCACACCACTTACCTTGAACAAATGTGAACTACCTGTGGTTATCCCAACACCTATTTTTCTGTGCTGATGTCTCAGAGCTTCCTTACTTTTTCACTTATCAAACAGAAGCTTCCTTCACTTTCAACGTTTTTGCGCACACATAGATTTAGGGAACAAATGGTTGAAAGTCCAGCTGTCATGCATGTACAAATTCGTAGATCGATTCTATCTTGTTATTTTTATGTGAATCACCTTGCACTATCTATAATTTCAACTGATTTGATACATTAACCGAGTGTATATACTTAAAATGTAGCACGTTTGATCTTAATAGATGCCTGATGCGGCTGTTAAATTCATTTATGTTTAGGCGGAAGAGCTTGGACTTGGACGTGAAGGTTAGTCTTTTTTGTTCTGCACACTTTGTAATGCATAAACTCTTGCAGGTTTCTTTTGGGGCGAGGAACTAAACTCAAGCTGTTTCTGGGGAATATCACGCCACCAAACCAAACATAGACAAACCATATAGGTTATAACAGATATTGAATTGCTATTAGAGAAACCTTTAATCATTTATTTTTGTTTTTCTTTGCAGATGGAAGACCAGATCCTACTCAAGGTCGAATGAGGGGCGGAGGTTTTGCAAATAACGGACAGTATGTTCTGCTTTTTATGAAGAGATATCTTGCATTTATTGGAATTGTTTTAACGTTTAAGCCTACTATTTGCCAAGATACTTGGATTGAGGATGGAATTCTCAAAATAAACTTGCAACTTCTTTATATTTGTTCTTTTGCTTCTGCGATGTTTCTGAGTGAGCCTTATGCAACGACTACTGTAGGGGTAAACCAAAGAAGGGAAGAACAGGACCACGAGATGGAAAGAAGTTCCGAATATCAAATGACTTGGATCTTGACGATGAAGATGATCCAGACTCAATCTTGAGATAGCTATCTCTAACTTTATATCAAGAACCCTGTGTTGTTGTCTGTTGTACCATAGTCGATTCAATAAAATCGTATATAACAACTATGTATGCAGCTGATTAATTTCGAGCTCACTAAGTTATTTGGTTCCAAAAACTTCCCTTGACAAAGTACATGCTTTGAGTTTTGTTGTACAGTAACATAGTTTGACAAAGAACAAAGGGTTTAAAGTGTTCATATTCTTTGGATTCGCCATTCACAATATAATTATGAGATGTTGTATTTGTGTATCAGAAACAATCTCTCTATCCCACTAATGTAGGGGTAAGGTTCGCGACTTTGCATACATCATATTACCTATACTCCACTCTCCTTATACTGAGTAATGTAGTTGATTGATTCATTTAGTTTTTTCAATTTTTTTTTATTTGGTGATAGTTTGTGCTTGAAAGTATGTTGTTTGAAATGCTTCGGTGGACTGAGTTATCTGATACTTTTGTACTTGTACTAGTGAGAAGTAGCAGGTGCCCTGTGGATTAGTCGACGTGTAAGCAAGCTCGCACAAATATCACCATTACACAAAGTTGATAAATGAGGTCACTGGAATCAGTCATGTAACCTGCCCTGTAAGACTTTCCATATATAGATGAGGTGACTGAGTAAAGCAGGTGAAATCAAATTTACTCTTTTAAGTTATCAATAATGACAATTTTAAAGATATATTAAATTTAGTGGCAAGGTAGCGTTTGCGTACATTCTATTCTCCGCAAATCTCACTTTATAAGATTTTACTCAGTATATTGTTGAGCATTTCCTTTCTCCTTTAATGGACCTTGCACGGAGTGATTTTGGATTAGTCAGGATTCAAAAGAGTATACTAAATATCGGGTCAAAAACATTAATTTTTTTTGATTTATTAGGAGTAAATTCACTTGGAATGTGTCTACATTTCGGATTAGTCAGGGCTCAAAAGAGTATACTAAATATCGGGTCAAAAACATTAATTTTTTTGATTTATTAGGAGTAAAATTCACTTGGAATGTGTCTACGCATTGAATTATTCAGCGCTAAATTAAACCATTAAATCCCATAGTTGAATTTGTGGGGTTAGTAAAATTTTGGAATCACCAAAATAATAAATTAATTATTGCATATTTTTATTAATTATGAAGTCTAGCAGGATTTACCTAGTAACATTTTTGAAATATACGTTGATTTATTCAAAATTCTTATCAATTAATTAGGAAAAGTGTCACTGTAGCTAGTGACAGTATTTTATTAGCATTATACTTTATAAACTTAAACTTTAAGCTACATATATTATCTGCCTTTTATTTTATGTATATTTAAATTTCTAATATAAATTTAAAGAAGGTTATATCATAGAGCTAATTTTCTATTGGTTGACCATTTCAAAAGGTAAATAAAGTGAAATAAAATAAAATCTAATGAACCTCCATGTAAAGTACGTAGGGGCCGATCCGATTTAGAGCGTACAATTACTTTTATCTGAATTCAGTAATTTTAATCTGAACACCAAATAATTAAGTGAAAGTAAAACTCTAAACTCGAGAATACAAAATATGAATTATGAATCCACTTATGAGTCGTACGTAAGGTATAACACAACTAAGTATACTTCATTTTCAACGAGTTCGAATCGACTATATAAATCTTAAAATATAGATAATAATTGAACAACGAATTCAACGTACAGTTTGATTAAATGTAGTATCAGAACGTCAAAACGTGCTAACTAAGCTATGAAATGTTATTAACAAAAACGATAACCACATAAATAATTAATCATATTGTTATCTAATAATAAATAGTTATCATAAATAATTTTATATCACTAACTAATACTTAAACAAACTAAAAGGGAATTAAGTCATTGTAAAAAAAAATTCATTAACCTTGTCAACGAGATTAGGTAACATATTTATGAAATAATGTGACATTTTATCAAGATCTCTTTGATAAGTATATAAATTAACAGTAACAAGATATACATAAGCCAAAAATTTTGCCTAATGAGACTATTTCAAAATGATTATGACATTTATTGATAAAATCATAATGTACAATATGAAAATAATAATTTTCTTAATTTTGTATTTTCGTCTTCGATTTATATTTTGGATGGTAAACCACGATTTTTTATTCGAATTCTCTATAATATGATTTTTTTTCGTACGATTTGCACCCTATAAAATATATAGAAACTAAATATCGTTTACTTGTCACTTTCATCAATATATTTTTTTTTAAAGAAAATATAGCCATACTTCATGATATTAAATATTTTGGTTGGAAAAAGTCTTCTTATTATAACCCATAGTCGATTTGTTAATTCGTGCAAATGTATATGGATCAAGTGTTAAAAAAATATTAAGATCGATAAGATATTAGAATATAAAGCACATAAATTAAGAGCTTGGTGTATCGATAGTTGAATTATGTGAATTTTGATCAATATTTTAAAAATGTAATTTATCTATCATACTGATACAAAAAGATTTGTAACATAACTTGCAGTATTTTTCGTATAGCTTTTAAATCTCTTAATTATAATTTTGAAATATTAAATTAATATAATTATTTTATTAAATTTTAAAAAATTAGTCAAATAATTTCTCTCCAAAAAAGACGAAACATGACGACTAATTTTGTTCGGAAGAAGTATTTCATTGGTTGGCTATTTATATAAATTAATTAAATGTGAACATTACAATTGAAAATTGAAGTTAGTTGAAACAAAGAAACTTAATCTACTTTTTAGTACAAGTTGCAAAATTCAAGTATAATAATTAACAAGAAGAAAAAAACAATTCGTGCAATTTTAGCTACTTTTTTACGACTGCTACTTTTTTCAAACAAAATTTTAAAAGTATTTTTAATGATTAATCATGATTAATGGAGTTCTAAAATTATGATTTAGTGGAATATGACTTGGAGAGGGGATGAATTTAGCAACGTGATGCGTTAAAAAATATTAATTAATTAAAGTAAATAGTCGACATTTTATTTTATTACTTCTTTTTACCAATAATAATTATCCCTAGTATTTTTATTATTGGTAATTATCTTTGATTTCTAATATATTTTATTCACTTTTATATTTTTTTGACAATATTTTAATAAGTGACGGTCTATTGGAAATAATTTACTTAACTCATAAAGGTAGGAGTAAAGTTTATATTCGTACACCTCACCTTATCCAAATGTTATTTGTAGGACAATAACAATAATATATATACAATAACAATAATATATCTAGTAAAATGCCTGATCAAGTGACGTTTGAAAATAGTATTGTATACGCAGTCTTACATCTAATGGATAGAAATATTGTTTTTGATAGCGCTCGTCTCAAGAACATCATAACAAAATAAGAAGAAAAAGAAAATACGTATAGTACGCGGTAGAGAATACTAATCAACAAATAATATGATAATTGAAGCAAGAAAACAACTAGTAATAAAAAGAAAAGAAGTATGCATATTTTTTTTTATACGGAATCATGTCTTCAGTAAACTTCAAATGTTTTGAATCTTGTTCGATTATCTTTTTTTAATTCTTCTTCAATCTACATCTACTAATCACTTGTGATACTATATCAGAACACAAAAATCAAAAGATTTAAAATAAAATAAGAATGAGAAATGATAATCTCGTTTATTTATTATTTAAAGGTAGACGCCAGTCTTACTTTAAAGATTATATAGCAATTATTTTCAACGTTAACCATAATTTCATTAATAAATAATGTATTGTGTCATTTCAGCTAGTTGACCTATTACACGTAATTTTTTCTTGTCTTTTTATCCATTAAATAGAGTAAACTTTTTGACCTAAATTAAACATCAATCACATCTATATATTATATAAAATAAAAATTAAAAAATGATATATATATATATATATATGAAACTTTGTAACTTCCAATATTACTTGTTAGTTAATATATTCATATATATTTTACAAAAGGACAACATGATGTTGGCAGGCACACATATATAAGGTTAGATTTAAGTTATACATATTTTTTTTAACATCAGATAATTCGTAGCGATTACAAATTATATTATAACTATTTTTTTCTGATGAACGCTCTGTGATAAATATTTTATATGTATTGAATAAATTTTTCAATGTATAATATCTTGCAAATTATAAAAATATATAAATCACATTAAACAAGTTCAATCGACTAGCTTCTAATTACCGTAGAAATTAAACTCTTATAATAAAATTTAAATGTCATCTCATGAACCACTTGTGATTTGAGAAATAAAAGACCCTACTAACATATTTTCTTTGAAAGGGTCTTTTTGATAAGACAATTGTTTCTTTACTTTAATTAATTAATTAATTAATTCAAAGAGAAATGACCTAATTTTATCGTCTAATTATTTCCCATCAAATAATTATGAGAATCATTAAGCACCTATTTATTTGTGTTGAACTTAGCTAGAAGTTGAATCTTAACTGATTTTTGACCACAAACCTTACCCTATTTTTGTCTAATTACGTCTCAAATTTGGAGTTCCTAAAGTCTTATATTTCTGCTGAAATAGAGAAAGTCATACTATCATTTATCGATATTTTTGTTTGCAACAAATTTTTAAATGTATGAAAAATAAAGTAATCATAAAAGAAAATCTTAAGAAACAAAGAATATTATCGACAAACAATATGGTTTCTTTCTTTATTTCATCTCTCCTAATATTCTTTTATCAAACTCGAATGATTTGAATTTAATATTCTATAAATTTACAGAATATTCAAGATGTCTAACTGAAATAGAACTCATCTAACAGAGTCCTATAAAATTTTGATATGTACCATTTTATTTTCCCAAAAGTTAAAAGCACAATAGTTTTGAAACATTTGTAACTTAATCATCATGATGACGTGATATAATTTGAGACTAATTGGGGTCACACTAGAAAAAATGTGATGGTGATATATAGTGTTAGATACATTGTAGAATAGTTAAATTTTTAGGTCACATATAAAGAAAAAATGGAGAAGGTTGGCATTTATTTTATTTTATTATTATGTAGAAGTCTAATAAATATTCATTGGTTATACTATTCGAAACTAAGTTTGTACGGATGTAAAATGTATTATTAGGATTTAAATATGTAAAAGGTTGTCTCGATTAAAAATAACTTTTCTATTTCATAAAGGTAGGGGTAAGGTTGTATACATTTTTATCCTCCTCAGATTTTACTTGTAAAATTACATTAAATTTTTTTATTGATTGGACGCAAACACGCAATGTATATATGTATGTGTGTTAATCGATCATTTACGTTGTTGATTTCAAATCCGAATAAAAAGGAAAAGTTGTCTCGATTAAAAATAACTTTTCTACCCCATAATGGTAGGGGTAAGATTATATACATTTTTATCCTCCTCAGACTTCACTTGTGAATTACACTAAGTTTTTTTGTTGATTGGACGCAAAAGAAATATGTATATTCCCTACCAATAGAAATATTGTCTCTTTGGATCAAATGTCAATTCGACCTGGGTCCAAGTTCTAACTCACTGTTTAAAAGTTTAATTTTATTAAGAGAAGATAATTGTCCAAAATTTATAAGGAATCAAGTACTCTCGTACTGATTTGACGAGGGATTCCATTTTATTCATTAAGAACCTCATCACGCTCGAATTCAAATATTTTTTTGTCATCAATTATGTACACTATTTAATCAGAAGTGTGACATTATTTAATGATCGAAAGCAAATTCACTACAATCCAGATGTAAAGCAATTATGGATCATATTTCATATTGTAAAATCCTGATTATGATATAGATTAAGTGACTAACGAACACTAATGCGATTTTTAAAATAATTTAATTATAGTTGAGAATAAAACCACTAATGAAATAATTGGATCACATGCATGCACTTCCATTTTTTTTTCTTTTATAAGAGACAAAAAGTAATTTTTCTTTTAAAAGAGAAAAAAAGTATACAATGTGAATATGGCTTATTTTTTTTATAAGAATATATACGGCATGTCGATAAATAAAAAAAATATGCTACCCACACGTGTGCTATATATATTTTACATAAAAATAATAGCCTAAAATGTTGACTTTGACTAATTTATTCAAAGTCTTACCAAAAAGTGCAACAATTTTTGTTGTTACACTAAATTTAGGAATATTCGTCAACCTTTTCTTAGTATTTTTAATTTATTTAAATTGCGTTGGGGAAAATTAAAAAAATGTAATAGGTGTATCTAAAAGTAGCGAAGTCACCAACGAAGTTCATAGTCTATGATTTTCCGTTAAAGAAAGTTCGGATGAACGTTCTACGGCTTTTCTAATTCCGTACCTGATTATAATATTACGTAAGAAAAAAATAAAATAAAAGAAAAATTACAAAAAATTTAAAAAATGAGAATAATAATAAATAAACAAATACGTAAATAAGTAAATAATGGTACGTCATACACTATAGGAATTAGGAAATGAGACTTACCGCTTGGTTTGATCGGTGGTTGAATTTTTGTTTATATTGCATTGTTAAATTCGTCGTTATTAAATGATAAAAAGGCCTTATTTTTATATAATGTTCAATTTGTCATGATTATAATATTACTTTTTAAAATTATATAATTATTATTACTAATATATTGACAAGTTTATTATCTATTAATTAGTTCTATTTCATCGTATTTCTTTTTATAACTTACTCCACTCCTTAACTTATTTTTCTCGTAAATTTATCTTTAAAAATTATAGTTATATGACGTAACATAAAAACCTGTATAATATATTTTAAAATTAAACAAAATAATATAATATAACACAATATACAAAAACATCGAAAGATTATGAGTATAATATGATAATGAAGAAAAAACTAGTGGACTAAAAAATTATTTTTGGTGTTATTAAAAAAAACATTCAAAGGGAATTATAGGACAAATAAGAGAAATACTATCAAATACAGCTGGAAAGTTATATTTATTTTAAATTTTGATGTGGATATAATTAGATTTTGACCCAATAATTATTGAATTTTAGGAGGCTTCATGGAATTGAATAGCAGACATTAAAAAAAAAAAAAAGTTGGGTCCTCTTTTATTCCAAGTGCTTCACTCAAAATAATAAATTAAAGAGCATAGTGGACATCCAATTATTTTTCAAACTTTATAACATTTGATTTATTTTGCCACTTTTATACACTGTTAAGAGGTATCATTATCATTGACTAAGCTCTTAAATTTCACAACCTTAAATACACCTTATAACATTGCATGTAGCTACTTTTTGTTGAAATTTGTCTCCTTATATCGTTTTGGTCGATTCAGATTTTATGAATTAATTTTTCGGATTAAATAATCTTCTTATTCCAATATCAAAATGATCGAATTCATTCCGATTGTTGATTACCCAACGTGGACTATTATATTATGTTATTTATGTTGTGATTGTGCTGGAGTGGTTAGTACTTCCACAATAATTCGGTGATAATTTTGTCCTTTCGTATAGTTTTGAGGGCAATTCTTGATTCTTACGTCAATTTTTAAGATTGAGTTAATTTCAAGATCGATTTTTTTATTACGGTACCTAGATGATCAAGTACGGTATTTCAATTGTTAATTATACAATGTGTATCACCATATTATAAATGTTGTCCACGCTCTAGTTGTGAGTGTTGCAAAAGATGTTGGTATCCTACCTTCGTGGTAGATGTGTCATTTTTATTATATTATTTTGGGAAAATGCATAAGTACACCCTTAATTAATGTCCAAAATTTCAGAGACACACTTATACTAGAATAAGGTCCTTTTACCTCCGGAACTTTTTTTGTAAATAATTTTCTACCCCTTTTCGGCCTACGTGGCACTAGTTTGAATAAAAATATCAACACACGCTGAGTCCATAAGATAATTCCACGTAAACCAAAAAGGGATAGAAAATTATCTGATTTGGGCTACAAAAAATAGATATGCCAATTTATCTTCTTATATAATTTAGACAATTCTTATCTCATATTAATATTTATGGATGTATCAAATGCAAAGTCAATTTTCCTTGTCAACAATATTACCATATTTAATGTGCTGATTGATACATGATTATCATTCAAGATTATTAGTTGCCATTAGTGAATCCAATTGGATTCTTTTTCTTAGTTGCCATTAGTGAATCAATAAAAATGATAAAAAAGAAGAGTAGAAATGTAGAATCAAGAGAAATTAACTAAGCAAAATTCAGTTATCTTATCTTCTATTATGCATACAATAATATTATAAATTTTCTCATAATTTATACTTATATCACTTATGTGGAATAATAAACTACAATCAAATATCGAATTTAATTAATATACTAAAATTTATATGTAACAACTAAAATATCATAAGATATATAACTATTATACTAATGATTGTACATGAATAACTTACTTTCTGCCTAACATCGTACCAGAAAATCCAGGGGTTGAGCCATCTTATACGAATAGAGTTCATCCAAACCCCCTTCGACGAAAAATTATAATATTAATACATAATCAAAATAATTTTATATGTATATATAATAGATGTCAAAATTTTAAACCCTCTCATTAAAATTAAAAATATTGATTCTGCCCTCCGGAATAACCCCATGCATCTATGTGGTAGTAGTAACACAATAATTAGAAGTCAATTCTTACATATAACTTGGAGAAAGAGTAAATAATAAAAAATAATAATAGCTAAGTCAAGCAATGAGGCCTAATGTTGCAAATATTTTGAATATTTCAACTTTTGCATTTATAGACTAGATTTATAAATAAAATCATCAA
Source organism: Solanum pennellii (assembly GCF_001406875.1). Lineage (NCBI taxonomy): Eukaryota > Viridiplantae > Streptophyta > Magnoliopsida > Solanales > Solanaceae > Solanum > Solanum pennellii. The sequence continues at coordinate 81,227,080 of NC_028645.1, forward strand.
AATATAACCTTTATCATTAAAGACCAAAATGCCTTTTCGTGATATATCTTTTCGTTTTTGATTTCTTTTAAAATTTTAGTATTGGGTGTGAAAATAAAATGTCATATTAGATAGTTATAAAAGAATTGAAAAGTTAGATATAGAATATAGTAGTAGAATTCTCTATAAATAGAATGAGACTTTTCAAGGAAAGTCGTATCAAATTTAGTTCAAAGCATCAATATCAATACATCACATTATGTTAAAAATATTTTTTTGTAAAATAAATTAATTCAATAATAATATAATAGTAATGATTCAACAAAACTAACATAAAATCGTAGAATGATGACGTAAGGCTTATATCTACCATGTCAATTTTTTTTTCCACCTAATATCTAATATTTATACTTGTGTTTAACTAAATCTAAATCCGCACATTATGGGTTAATCACATTTTTGGGGGCAGAAATGGGAATTTTTTTATTTAATTAACGTATGTCAACATATCTATTTATTTAATTTCTTCCTTTTTTGAGGGACAAACTTTAATTGTTTACAAATCTTTTTTTTGCTGCAGATATAAACTTTATTTGACAATTTTTCCATTAAATACAAAAATTATTACAACATGTCAACCAATGTGAACTAAGCTTTTTCTATCATTTGTACTATTTTTATTTGATTATTTTACTTGTTATATTTTTTTAAAAATAATTTAACTGAATCATTAAAATTTATTATTCAAACTTTATGTGAATATTATATTTTCTAATCTTATTAATAAAATTTTAAAATAACTATTAACTAATTGTATTTTTTGAATAATAATTATTTTAAACCGACTATATTTAATAAGTACGACAATTAAAATGAACTTGGATATACTTTTTTTTCTTTCCAAAAATAACGTATACATAATACATGTACACATATTAAATTACTTCCTCCGTTCGAAATTGTGTCATGTTATGTTTATCGAAAGTCAATTTGACTAATTTTAAAAAGTAAATTAGATTATATTAATTCGATATTTGAAACAAAAAAAATTAAATCTTCTAAAACTCTATATAAAAATTACGATAAATTATAATTTTTTCATATTAATATGATGAAAAATATATATTAACATATTAATAAAAAAATTTATAACTTGATTATAAAAATAAAAATTACAACAAATAATATCGAACAGAAGGAATAAAAAATTAGAACTATAAAACGTGATAAAAAGAACGTAGACACCTTTTCCGTCTATTTATTTATTCCTATTCAATTTGATTCGTAATCATTTCACTTTTGGTTCAAATTTACTTAAAATATAATAATTTCCAATATTGACTGTTGATTTGTTTTCTAAAAATACAGACCCATTTTGGTCTTTTTAAACTTAATTTAGTTGTCATTTGACTGTTGTTTTTTTCAATAGACACTACTTTTTACTCTACTTTTTATCTTTATGTATATCCTTTGAATTTAATTCATATTATTTTTACCTTATTCTATTTATTATAATATTATATACTCAAGTTGACGAACAAAAAAATAAAGCGACATCCAAATTTAGACAACAAATGTGATTCTTACTTCTTTCTTTTTTCCCACGTAATCGTATTCGATATTTACGTTAAAGTACGATTAATCTGAATAAATATAATATAATATATTGAATTAAATATTTTTTAAGAGTGATGACCAAACTCAACATGGTTTATCAATACGTGACTGGATCAGATGTAAATATGTTACTTTGTTTTGTCACAATTTATATGATTTATTTTTTTAATAAATCATCCGTATAAAAAAATAATACATTTCTATACATATTTAGTAATCATATGACTTCTAAAATTCATTTTACCTTTTATGAAATGTTTTATAGTCACACAACATCTACTACTTACTTTATATGATAAGTTTTAGAAGTTTTTTATTTTTTCTTAAACTCATATTGTATCAAGTCAAATAACATTATATAAATTGAGATGAAGAGAACAATAAATATGTCTTAAAAGCAAATAAAAAGGCAGTGCATCGCAGTAAAAGAAATTGAGACGTTATTTTATAAATAGTCAATATATGTACTTTGAATATCTTAACTTTTTTTTTCACTAGAAAATGGATATAAAAATATTACAATTAATACGATAAAGAGTGAAATTGCTTCTTCGCTCGAAACTAAAACATAATTTATTGCACCATAATAAATTTAAAATGTGCTTAACAATCCAATTTTTTGGTTTTCTTTTCGGTGTTCAGAGCTTACATTGGAGCTTAATTTGAATCGCGCTCTGCAGGACTCATTTAGGGATGACGCTTCTAACAAGATTTTCTTCATACTCAAGGTTAGAACTCGAGACCTCTGGTTATAGGTGAAACACTTTTATCAATGCACCACAATCCATTTCGATGCTTAACCATCCACTTTACTCTAACTCAAGTGGTAACATTTCTCAAGTAAATGAGTAATTAATCTTGCACAAACTTATGGGTAAAAGATTATAATTATTTGAATTTTGTATGAGGAAGTGAAATATTATATATGGCCTAAAGATTTATTTTTTAATTACTTTAATACCCCTAACACAGTGGGGTATATATATCTAGAGATAGATACGCGTGACTGAAAAATATATTTTAGTAATCAACTTTTATTATGTATATTCATATGATTAAACCTCAATTAGCCATAAATAAGAAAGGAGGATAAGCTAAAGGCGAGAAATTTTAGTAGCTCAGTTGTATTATTTTAATTTTATGAAAAATTATGGAGGATAACAAACATTAGCTTATATTAGGTATTATAACTATGATTAAAAAAATTATAATTTACGGTTATATTTATTCTATTTCTTACTATTCGTTAATTTATATAATTCTTTTTATTTGTATAATTCGCCTGATTTGTATATTTCAAAATTTGTATAATTCGGTATAAATTTAAATTTTGTATATGCTTAATTACCCTAGCTATTTGTGTACGATTTACGAAAAACTCATAAAGAATTATCATGTTTGTATATTTGAAAGCAAAATATACAAAGGGAGTTATGAAAAATTCATTATATGAATACAAAAATATGTATATACTTATCCTATTTTATACAAATGTGTAGAGATATACAAACTATAACCTCCATAACAAATGAAACTATGGACACAATTATTAAAACTGTGACTATAAAGACTTATTATGTCTATTGTGTTTGTTATTTTGTCTTGTTTCTTTTATTTTGTTGGTGAGGATCGATTTTTCGATCTTGTAATTTCCTCCCTTGTTTTTCCTTCCTCTACGAAGAATCATTTTTTCTTAAAAATACTTTTTATAAGTAAATATTTTATTGACAAACAAGTCACTTTCTTATTTACTTTTAGCGATCGTCAAATAAAAAATTATCCAAAAATATTTATATGTAATTTAACAAAACACTATAAAAATGAGAGTAGGGATTCGACAACAACTGACGGAGGGTTGGGGACAGATAATAGTAGATTTAAGATTTTTAATAAGAAAATTCAAATATAAACAATAAAAGTACAGGAAAATTCAATAGAAATTTAATATCTGCTATATATTCGTGAAAAATAATTTAAATAATATATATATATATATATATATAAATAGTATAATATTACGTCAAAAAAGACTCAAACCTACCTAACTTAACCTTAAAAATATATAAACTTAAAATATCACTTCTGTAACTTATTTTCCATACTCCATTAGTCCTACTACAAAAATCATTTTACTTAATTCAAAATATGAACCAAACAAAAAAGTATATAGTAAAATAAAAATAATACAAAAAAATGTTTATCGATGGAAGTGAGCAAAGCACGTGGATTGACTCTGATAAGACCATCACGTGCACTATTATTTTAAGTATGTAATTTGCAACTTGTAGCCACTAAAGTCTATCTATTGTTACTTTCAAACAGTGTTAGTTTTGCAATTTGCTTTTGTGGTCCCTCTACATAGTAAACATTTTACAAAGGAATTAAGATCTTTTGCCCACTCATAAAATAAAATAAAAAATAAATTTAAGTTTATTAATCTTTTTCAAGTTATCGAATATAAAAAATGTGTTCACAGGAGAAAGAGTGAAGAGAAAGTGAAAGCATAAGGTGTTTTCTCATTCGATCGATCCATTTATATTCTCGAGTCGAAGCCTAACTAAGAAAAGTAGAATTTTCTACCCTGAAAACATTGACATATGACCTTTCCAAATTAAGGAGCAGAGTTTGAACCTGAAATCAATATAAAAGATATTTAATGAGTTATCACGAGGATTGAAAGTTTCTAATAATTGGGAGACCAAAATTAATATCACGCCGTCACAAATTTATTTATTTTTATAAAGTAAGAAACTAAATACAACATCACGTAAATGACTTGTTTGAATGACTTATAGCTTATGACTTATAAACAACGAGCATATAAATTATTAATTCTAATTTATGATTTATTTTTATTATTTTGGCTTAAAATAAATATTTAAAAACACTTTTAAAATTTAGTCAAAAATGAAAAAATATTCAAAAATTATTTTAACTTAAAATCACTAATAATAAATCAATTCAAACAGATCGACTCTAAATTGATACTCCCTCCATTCCATATTAAGTTGATTTTTAGGCCATTTTTTAATTTTTTAAGTTAACTTAATTGTTTAGTTTCCAAGACTTCTTTTAGATATTTTTTTTCAATTTTACCCTTCGTTAGTTAATATTTAAATTAGTGATTAATTAATATTAAGTTATTTTAATCATAAATTTAACGATAATTAATAAGAGTAAAAATGAAACACTAAGTTCAATTTATGTCATAATCTATTTTTTTTAAGGGTTGTGAAACACCTCAAAAATTAATTTAATATGAAATAGCTGGAGTAACATACATATATATATATATATATATATATATA
>NC_028645.1:81232793-81279220 GCF_001406875.1 Solanum pennellii
TATATATATATATTTATATATATGTAATGGTTGAATTGAATTTTTAATGTTTAATAAAGTTTATCATAAAAAAAAATATTAATTTGTGTGAAAAGTAAAGACTATATCTAGAGCTAATTAAGAGGCCAATCAAAAGAAAGGTCTTAATCTTATACAGATATGGCGGCTAATTAAAGCAAAATAGTTGTAATTATGTTTGAATAGACAAGTCTCATCCAATCATAACTTTTCTTGGATTTAGTCTTATTTAATTTAATTATGAAAATTCATTTATTTTATTTTTATTTCTCCCTAAAACATGAGATAAATATATCTTTAAATTAATAATCAAGGTCGTTTGATAGTTGGTGTGGGACGTCTAATAGTTGGTTTGCTAGTGAGTTATACATGTGTTAGATTTTGTATACCTAATGCTACGTTTTGTTAGTCACTTAGTTGGTTATAACATAGGTTAATCATATACGAAATTAATATGGTGTTTTGTTTGCAATTTATGAACACACTTAACTAACACATATATAAGCTATGAGGAAATATATAAACCCATATACATTTTCCGAAGATTAAAATACGAAAGTTTTTAAAATGAATTTTTTCAAACGTGATTTTCAATTATAATGTAGCATATCTTGTCCGATATTTTATATTCATATTGAGGTATAATCTAAATACTCCTCTTCTGATATGAGTTACTAATCCCAGAACACTTACAATATCCGACATTATCCAATTAAAATAAGATATTACTATCAAAATTAAATTATACAACGCTCTCAATAATCTAAATTTTTTCCATATATGAATGAATCTTCCATATTGAAAATTAACATCCCTCTAACTTTAACACTAATTTCGATGTTGATAACCGTACAATCAAATGAATACTATACTAATAAAAATAATCATATTTAATATATTTATATTATGAATCAAAAGTATACAATTTGAAAAGACTGACCAATTATGTTGGTTTGTCCATAAAAGATTTTAATAAAATATACAATAAAAACCAATAATTAATTCAGTTGGAATAAAAGTACACTAGCATACCAGATTTGGCTCACTCAAACCTCATATAGTATAAAATAAAATAAAATTAAAAAATTAGGGGACCAACTTGCACTTTTTGTAAACTTGAGAAACTACAACTCACCTTCCTATAACTTTACAATTAATTATTTTTAAGTCCCTGGGGAAACAAAAATAAACAAGTTAGGACACCCTTGTGTACTAATTTCAAAGCATTAATCTTTTATTATTAGGTTCATGTTCGACTTGACACGTTTTTTAATAAATAAAAGGAAAAAAAATCTAAAAAATAATGTAATTTTAATCAAAATTATTGTTATGATATTAAATTTTATGAAAAATCTTTTGCCCCCTTAACTATTTAATAGGATATGTTAAAGGTATATATCTGCCAACGTGAACACATTATTATTTAGAATTATGTAATTATATTTTATGCCCTTTAAAATACACTATTAAATAGCACGTGGAGTAAAAGGTATTTTCCAAAGTTTTATATCTTCAGCAATTTCGGTCAAAGTTCGGATATATTTCAGACTTTTTTTCCTAAATAATAAATAAAATAAGAATTTTCACTATATTATTTTTAATTATTATAAACTATTCAATATTTAAAAAGAATAATATTTAATAAAAAAATTAAATAATAATAATTTTTAAAATTTTCAGGTCGTTTATTTTTTTTTTAATTACAATGGATAAATAAAAATTAGCGGAGGAGTAATAACTAAATCCAACTTGTCTTAATGTCATGTGATGACGACAAGTTTTGTTTAATTTTTTCTCTCAATAAATAAAATATAATGACAAAATTTTCAACTTTGATTAATAAAAAAAATATCAATAAAAATTCATGAATTTTTCATGCAATATAATAATTTGTCCCCATGTATTTATTAGGGCCCTACATAAGTCATCTCTCGTGTTGTTTTACCAAATCACTTCATGACAAATTCTTATATAAATTTAATTTACATACTAATTTCAAAGATAAATAACCACTTTTAACAAAGTCCACACACTTAACGTAAAATAATTAAACATGATTTATTCAAATCTTTATCTAAACTATTTTGGGAAAATTTACGATCTATCGAAGCTTCTATCTCATATGAAATAGAAATAAAATTTGTGTACATCTTATTTTTACTGTAATTTACTTGTCATGTTGAGTATGTTATTGCTATTAATTAATTATTATTTTTTATTTTTTAAAACTTTTGTGGGTTGAAAGATTGATGATTATATGTATTAATTAAATATTTTTTTGATGATTTATGACATGTTTCATCATTTTTATGAGATATTTATTATTTTTGACCAATAAAATATACCAAGTAATTATATTTATCAAGACTACAATCTATAAAAGGGAAAAGACTCAAATATGTCATTGAACTTTCAGAAAAAGCTCATTTACGTCATCAGTTAAAAGTTTGGCTCATTTATGTCATTACCGTTAAAGAAAAGGCTTATTCATGCCATTATTTTTAAGGGTAATTTTGTAAAATTATTTTTGACACGTGGCCAATTATAATTTGGCCACATCGTCAATTTTTTAATAAGAAAATCAAAAAAAAAAATTAAAAAAGTATGAACTAATTTTATTTCAAGTACTAGAGTCTAATAAGTCATGTTATTGAGGGAAAAGATGTTAAAGTTAAATAGTTTTTCTAATGGAAATAGATTTCTCCCTCTATTTAAGATGATAGTTTTATTCTATAGGAAATTTAAAAAATATGAAAAGATTTTGCAATATCTTAGATTTAATCTTTAAAAAAATGTACGTTTCAGTAGACCTTTTGCCAAATTAGTATAATACAATATTGGTAAAATATTGGTAATGTCATTAAATATTTATCAATTAAGAAAATTTTTTATTCTTCTTTAAGCAGACAAAAAAGAAAAACATATCATATAAATTGAGTCAAAGAAAATTTTCTTTTTTTAGACATATTATAAGAAAAATGTGTCACGTAAATGAGAAAAATTTGAGTAACTCATTATTGTTTTTTCTTGATTAATTAGTGTTTGACCATAAATTATGAATCATATGTTAAAAAATTATCATTAAATATATGTTTGATCATGAAATTTAGCGCGTGATCATAAATTATGAATATATATTAAAAACTATCTTTAAATATTCATTTGATCATAAATTAAGAATCATATTTTAAAAAATTATCCTTAAATATCTGTTTGACTATAAAATTTAACTTTATTTGTTAAAATATTTGTTTGACCACAATTTTTTCATTTTTTTTCCAAATAAACTCAATATTCAAATACAATTCCAAATTTCAAATTTTAAAAAATCAAAAGTCACAACTTTAAAATTTACGACCAAACGAAAATCGATTAAATATCATAGCATTCATGTTGAAAAAATGAGCCAAATAATTGATTTAGTAAAACTAGTGTCATACACACTTGTCCTACACGTAGTAAAAAAAAAATCCACTAAAACCATAGTGTAATTATTTTTCCTTTTATATTATTATTATTTTCTTAGAGAGAGAAACTAATCCAACTTCGAGGAAATCGCAAAAATGGACTTTTTCTTTATTATTTTTCCTTTTTAAAAAACTATAGAGTATAACTCAAACCCCCCATAAATACCTCACACATCCAAACCATTTGCTCCCCACTCATATTGTGAGCCTTTACACATTTCTCACAAACCCCAAAAAAAAAAAAAAACACTACTACTTTTAAAGAACACCAATATTCAATTCATTAAACATAAAAAAAAAAAAAATTCATCAAAGTTTTTTTTTAAAAAAATGGTTAGAGCTCCTTGTTGTGAGAAGATGGGGTTAAAGAAAGGGCCATGGACTCCAGAAGAAGACCAAATTCTCATCTCCTACATTCAATCAAATGGTCATGGCAACTGGAGAGCCCTCCCTAAATTAGCCGGTAATTAATCGTTTCAAATTTCGAATCTGTCTCTATAAACTCATTCGGGCCTTTAAAGCCCGTTTATAGACTAATTCGGGTCTTTAAAGCCCGTTTAGAAAAAACAGGCTTTTTGTCAGAAGCTTTTTCGCTTCTTTGAACAATCATTGTGTTTTCATTTGTCGGCCGGATAAGTTAGTTTCGGGCTTTTAACAACAAATGGGCTTTTTCTAATTTTTTATAGTATAAAATTATTTATTAAAACTTAATGTAGGCATTTCTTAAGAATATTAATTTTTTTTTATTAATTATCAGGATTATTGCGATGTGGAAAAAGTTGTAGACTTAGATGGACGAATTATTTACGTCCAGATATTAAAAGAGGAAATTTCACAAGAGAAGAAGAAGATAGCATTATTCAATTACATGAAATGCTTGGCAATAGGTGAGTTTATAATTTTCAAAAATTATTATTTACTAATTTTAGTAAATTGGGTTTCTCGAATATTCTTTTCTTTTAGATCTATCACATTCATATAATATAGTGTTTTTTTTTCTTATTTAAACAAAACAAAAAGAAGAAATAAATTAAAGGACTTTTAAAAAGAGTGAAACGGCAAGAAGAATAATGATCATAGTTCTAAAAAAGCTGATTTATTTTATTTATTTTTTTTAAAAAAAAAGAGTATTGTCTTTATCACATTCAGTAATGTCTTGCATGCTGATAATCATTATTCACAAAAATAATTAATCAAACTTTATAGTTTTATTTTAAATTTATTTTCCTTTTCTAAAAGCCAATATTACCAAACATTCAATAAAATTGCATTAAATATGTATTAATTTTGTTATTTTAATCATTTATCTTTTTATTTTGTTTGTATCTAGGAATAATCCAAAGATTATGAAAAAGATTCGTTTAGACATGTTTTTAGTTACATTAATTAAATCTCATTTGCAAATCTAGTTGCATTTAATTATCAAATTAAACAAATCAAGTCATGTGGTGCATATCTCCATAGGTTCTTGTGACACAATAATGAAAGTTTTAAGCACTACAATAATGCTTGTCCACTTCTATTAATTATTAATTAAATTGCAAAAAAAAAATGTTTTGGATTTGTATTGATTAAATTTTCCTTATTTTTGTTTTTTCAGATGGTCTGCTATAGCAGCTAGATTACCAGGACGAACAGATAACGAAATAAAAAATGTATGGCACACTCACTTGAAAAAAAGGCTTAAAAATTATCAGCCTCCTCAAAGCTCCAAAAGACACTCAAAAAACAAGGATTCCAAAGCTCCTTGTACTTCTCAAATTGCCTTGAAAAGTTCAAACAATTTTAGCAACATCAAAGAAGACGGGCCCGGGCTCGGGCTTGGGTCCGGCCCGAACTCGCCACAATTGTCATCTAGCGAGATGTCGACTGTCACGGCTGATTCACTAGCCGTGACAATGGGCATCTCGAACAGTAACGATCAAATGGACTCATCTGAAAATTTTATCCCAGAGATCGATGAGAGTTTCTGGACAGACGATTTGTCCACGAGTGGTGGCGAAGAATTACAAGTTCAATTTCCATTTCATGACATGAAACAAGAAGATGTAGAGATGGATGTTGGAGCAAAATTAGAGGATGATATGGACTTTTGGTACAATGTTTTCATAAAATCTGGGGACTTATTAGAGTTACCAGAATTTTGAGGGGTTAATTTCGTTGTTTTCAAAACTTGAAGTAGTGGAATGCCAACTAATTATTTAGTGGTGTTTTTTTTTGGGATTTTTTGGGAGTCGACAAGTTTGAAAATTCTTGTTTGTTTATTGACTTTAAAGTTCTTGAGAGGACCAACAAAAAAAATACAAGTTGATCCTTTTTTTTTTTTTAGCTAGGATAATTTTTTTCCTATTTTTATTTTGAAACTTTTTAGTTTAGTTTAATTGGGAAAAAAAGTATAGTGGATGGTGATGTGAAAAAGGGGAAATTATTGGAGATATTGGGAAAAAATTTTTTATTCAAGCAACTCTATTTATATTCTCCTAACTTAATTTAGATTAATTATATGTGAAGTATATTTGTAACATGACATTACCAAAAAAAGTAAAATAAATAAATAAAAAGAATTTGTTAATCTTCTTATCCTCTTTTCATTGGATGAATTGTTATATATTCTCGATTTACCAATTCACCTTTTTTTCAATGATCGTATTTGGTATTTGATATTTACTAATACGACTAAATGAGATTCATGTCGCGTCAAATATTATAATGAGATTTATATCGCGTCAAATATTCTAATGAAGGAGGATATATATTTCTTGCTTGAATTTTCTAATAAAGGGGGAAGCAAGTTTAGTTTATCCATTTACGTCTTAAAATTTGTTCAATTCGCTCGTAATTTACCTAGAATTTAGGGATAATGCACAAGTACCGCCTCAACCTATGCCCGAAATCTCAGAGACACACTTATACTATACTAAGGTACTATTACCCCTGAACTTATTTTATTAATAATTTTCTATCCCTTTTCAGCTTACGTGGCACTATCTTGTGGGCCCAATGCTGGTTGACTTTTTTTTCAAGCTAGTGCCACGTAGGCCGAAAAGGAGTAGAAAATTACTTATAAAATAAGTTCAGGGGGGTAATAGGACCTTAGTATAGTATAAATGTGTTTCTGGGATTTCGAGCACAGGTTGAGGGGGTACTTGTGCATTTTCCCTAGAATTTATTGGATCAACGTTTATTTTTTTTCTATCAACACGAGACACTATATTCTCTTAAGATTTTTATTTTGAGCTTCACCATATTTCTTATTTTATAATTGAAATATTTCACCATGCTATAATAAAAATTATCTCCTTTTTAATTATAATAAATTATCTATTGATTGTTAACACTTAACATGGACAGGCAGGGGTAGGGGGTGGGGTCAAATAAAAAAAATATCTACATTAAATTAGTAAATATATTATGATAAAGAAGAAAAATAGCGCATTAACAAAATAAAACGATATATAGTAATAAAGTTATATATTCTCTCCAAATAAAATTTCACTTATGAAATCAGATCGAGACATATATTGTTAAACTTCACTTATGAGATAGATCGAGACGGATATTGTTGTTATTATTAGTGGTGATTTTAAAAAACATATAAAGGCTTAATAGTATATTTTATGGCATCATTGCCTCTACATTTTGATTTTTTAGCAATTGGTTGGAGATAAATGTACCAAAAAATTATATTACATTCTCAACTATCTGGCTTTGATTATCTACATTATAATATATATAAATAAAGAATTGACGAAATTTGAACTAACTATCTAATAAATAAGTTTTTAGACTAAAAAATAACAATCAAATATATAATAAGTAATAATTGCTTTAAAAACTTCTGTCGGCTAAAGAACATTTTTTATTTTTTAAAAGAGGAGAAAATATTGATTGCTGTTTGGTTTTAAACATTGATGTGCAGGTACAAATGATAAATCAAAATAATTTTGACGTGTAAATTAATTTTTTATCATGAAAGTTCAAATAGATTGCATGTCAATCCATTGAAAGCAAAATCTATCCTTTCTTTTATTATATTATTAATTATTTTGAAGTTTCGATTAAATTTAAATTACACACAATAATATCTATTTGAGGATGGTGTTTGAATTACATACGAAAAAGTTCATTTGAAAGTGTCATTCCTAGCAATATATCTTTTTATCTAAGACTCAAAATTGAATACTCTGATTAAATAATGAAATAGTTTCACTGTTATATAACGATACATCACTTCTTAAATATTAAAAAACATTTTATGTATTTTTAAAAAATGTGGCCCCTATCATAAATCAACCACTGTTTTGGTGGGTTTGGTATCAAGAATTATTATATTAACTTTTTTCAGAAAATTATTTTCCTAGTATAGGAAAATAGGAATCACTTGTAAATTTATTTATTTTTAATTTTATTTTTTTTTTAAAAATGATGTGGTTGAATTATAAATTGATCAAGTGTTAAAAATGATTTTACAAAATCACTGTTAAAAATAATCAAATGAATGAGCCTTTTCTTTAACCGTAATGACATAAATGAGCCAAACTTTTAACTGATAGCATAAATGAGCTTTTTCTGAAAGTACAATGGCATATTTGAGCCTTTTCCCAAAAAAGAAACTGGACTTGTTTTTCGAGAGAAAAACATTTTCAAAATTTTAATCGATCAACATGAAAAAATTTAAAAATATTTTTCTCCGCACCAACACACCCAAATGAACTTTTAGACAATTTAAAATCACAGGAAAAATGCGTGTGACACAGTTTTATTAATTTCTTTCACAGTAAAAATTGATCATAGAGTTTAGGAATTTACCTGATTTTCATATTTATTTTGACATTTAATTAATTTTAATTTGTATTAAAATTCAACTCCAAAGTTAAAAGATGTTTTCGATTGAAAATGATGGGATTCCTAAGACTTGAATTTCAATCTTTAATCAAAAATGAATAAATATTTAATTTGAGTTGATTGAGATTTATAAAAGTTACCTCTATTATTCAAACATCAAATCAAATGCATATACATATACTTTGTGGAAAAAAAATTGCATGAGAAAAACAAGGTATATTTAAATAATAATATTATTCAAAAACACGGTGTACATTATTTTCTAACAAATTTCAACGTCAAAATTATATCTACTTTAGTCCTAATTCATCTATAATAATCATTGCATAACGTTAACGTAAATGTGAAAGATAATCTTTTAAAGGCGGATTTAATATATTAACTATTTAACTCATTTAAATTAGATAATTTTGACTCAAAATTTATATAAAAATATATTTCAAATTTAAAAACATAAATTAATAAGTTCTAAATCTACTTCTATTGATATATATGTCCATACAGGAGAGAGCCACCTTGTACGAAGGGGTTCGAATAAAAAAATAATATTATTTATACATGACTAAAATAATTTTATATATATACATAATAGACGTCGATCCCTCTTCGGCTACTTCATCCGTCTATTTCTACAGATTTTGAACCTCTTATTAAAAATTTTGACTCCGTCTCTGTGTCCATACATTAGTACTTAGAGATTATGATTTTTTAAAGTGTAAGGCGCACTAAGCTCCTATATATGTGCATGTTTTGAAAAAAAGATTAAACTATAAAAAATTATTATAACCTTATATTTATGCGATTGATCTCTAATTAAAATGGACATGCTAACAATAATAGCTTGATTATTCCATTTTCTAGTCTATAACTAATTATATGTCACTATTTTTATAGTCAAATATTATTTTTCTTAGTTATAATTGTCAAATTTAAAGTACTTTTCTATAATTGCATGCTAAAAATACCTAATGTGCAAATATATTAAAAGAAATGGAAAGGGGAATAGTCGATTTCATGGGACAGTTGATAATTCAATTCGATTTGAACTATTTATAATAGTGTGAATAGAAAATTTAGCTCCAAGTTATTCGAGAATAGTACTAATAGAGGTAGGATACGTAAGTTCAGTAGAACCTTATAATTTTAATTTTGTATTTATATTAAAAATTTGTATAAAAGTTGAATTCGTAATTCACTTAACTGCTAAAATTTGAAATTATCTTAAAATTTAGAACTTATAAAATGTAAATCCTTATTTCGTCTCTAATATGACAAATAACATGCTAGTTACGTACATAACAAAATTTTCTAATGATTTAATGAAAATATATATATTTATTCGCGCGTGATATTCGCATCTAATCAACAAATATATACATGATACATCATGCATGCATTCACCTATTTTCATTTTTTTTAATATATAGTGTCGAAAAAAGATTTAACACGTTGAAAAAAATAATGAGAGGGACTTCTATGGTAGGAACAAAGAAAATTATGGATGTGGAAAAAAGAGCATTTACTTGTGATTATAATTTAATCATAACAAAATAAAGAAAAACACAACTAAATACCTTAAATCAGGTGAAAATTTCTACTGAAAATGACATGATTTTGTTATTATCCAGAAAATATCCTTAAATTCACACATAGACCTTTAGTGGTCTTCCTAACTAGTCAACATGGAATTAATCAGTAATATGTTGAATCTTGGATTAAAAAAGAGGAAAAATAACAAATATATTTTCGAACTATCGTAAATGGTATATAGATATTCTTCGTCAAATTTTTAAGACATTGATGCCCTTGCCGTCTAAAATTAGATCATATATACTGTTCATTCTAACGGAAGACTAAATAGGGACACGTGACGCAATCTTATCCATCGATCCAATATTTAATAAATGTCGGATCGATTTGATAAGATTATGATACGTGTATGTTCGTTAGTTTAAAGAGTATATATGCTCTAGTTTTTGAACGGCAAGGGCATCAATGTCCAAAAAACATAACGAAGGGTATCTGCATATCATTTATAATAGTTCAGGAATATATTTATTCTTTTCCTCTAAAAAGAATGTCCGAGTTGGTTTAACATAAAATATTTAAAATATGATATATTTTAGGTTTGAAATTTCTGCATATTTTCTCAATTGAGCTCGTTGAATACAAGTGGCTTCCTTTCTTTAATTCACATGCACAAGATGGTCAAGTTTGAATTGTTGTGAAAATTACTTAATGAATCTACTTCATTCTGATTTAATTGAAGAAAAAATCACAAATGTGAACCTACAAAGTTAGGTTTTGGAGACCTGAAATTTATACGGATCTAGAATTTTCACTAAGAGGGTCTGAAGAGATTCGAAAAAATAAAAATGTCTGAGATTTAAGCTTAAAACCTCAAGATAAATTTTGAATCCCCTAAACTATTGCTCTGGCTAAATAATTTTTTTAATAAAATACCTTCTATGTACAAAATACAGTGTTATTTTTTGCCAAGTGAATTTAGATAAAGACCCTCGCCCTTGGTTGCATAAAACTGCCTAATACAATTTACCTCTCTAGCGTGATTTATGGCCAAAATATTGAATAATATTTGTTCTTAGACTTTTATTTAATTTGTCTTGAATTCTTCATTCTCTGATGATTTCGACTACTCTTTCACTCACTTCCACATTTAATGGAATCAAAAGGACTAGGAAAAGTAATTCAAATTTCTTTTAGGATTAGTCAAAAAGCAACAATATATATTTTACAAACTTTATAATTTTTTTATAATATAAGGTAGAATTTCTTGTTAGTGATGTAGTTAGTAAATTTCTTACTCTCGCTGTCGAATATCATCATATAAATTAGGACGGAAGGAATATGTCTCGAGAAAACTTTCAGTAAATTATCTTTCAATTTTAATAAAAAGAAAAGGTAAAACTAACATCATTTAAAATTGATACAAAAGGGACTCTCATAAATTCGATATATTGTTGCTTTTTGATGAAACCTTGATGAAATTATTAATGCCTAGAGTGATCAAGCAAAATTCGAAAATCAATTCATTATTAGCAAAATACGATATGGCTCATTTAAAAAAATAAGTGAGTGAATTAGATATAAGATTTTTAACTTCGACGAACAGAAATAGCAATTTGACTTCAATAGAAATATCGAAGATCGGATGAAAAGAAAGAAATACTAGTATTCTTCTCATTCTTTTCGCATAATGGATAAAAAAATTCATCAGGAGTCATTCGCGCAGAAAAAAATCATAGAAATTACTGTAAATAATAAAATTCAATGGATTAATTTTGTCCTTAGTTTTTTGCATTGTGTCCTTCGGGGTTGTTCAGTTGTTTTGAATGGTGGCCATTCATATCAATGTCTTCTGAGTGGATTTTGTCACATATATAGGGCTTGTCTAGTGCAGTTTATATTTTCTGTGTGATTTGTGGACTATTACACAGTGAGAATTTATCTGATTTGCATAAAGTATTCACCATAGAGTACTCACCCAAAGAACAGAAGGGTGTGGTTGCAAGTATAGTAGCTGCGGATTATCTGGGGTTCCAAAAATATTTTGCATTTTCACGTCAACTACATTTCCCTTCTTTTTATCCCATAATTCTCCAAACTTTGATATTTTTGCTATTGTTTCCTTTTTGCTATAACATAATTCTACAGTTGATTTCATCTGCAAATTCCAAGCAACTTCTATTTAAAATCACTTTGTTGTATTTTTATCTTATCTTATATATCCGTAATTTATCCTCCAAAATATTTTAGGGACATATTAGTTAATTTGATTGTAAGACACCCTATGTAATATCAAATTTTTTAAATAATTTATTTAAAAAATTTGAAATATTTTTCAAAAACAATATTTTTGAAGGTCCAAGTTGAAATCTCACCCATCGTGTCTAATAACTTTCTTTAAAAGACAAGGGAGGTAGATGGAAAAGAAAAGGCTTATGCATTAATCTCAAGGGTCTCTCCAAAGTAGTTTAGAAAATTTTAATAGCTTAAATGCTTTTCGCTACATGTGAACACGTTAACTTGATAATAAGTTTGATTTTCCATCACATTAGCCATAGAACTCTACCCTACAATCCAACAAATTTTAGGTAAGATTTGCATTTATTCTACCGACCACAAAGCCTACTTGTGAGATTACATCAAATACCACGACACAAGTTAAAATTTAGTTGCACAATTCTATGTTGTCCACGACTAACCAGTTTTGTGCTTTTGTTTGAAGCACAATATAGAGCACACCAGACATCAAGAAGTTTTATGCAATTTAAGGTAAGTTCCATGAAACAAGTAGTAATATTGGTGGGCAAGAACAAAAACTTGCTCATTAGGGAAAATCATCATCCAAGATGCTAATTATTCGCAAAAGACATCTTTTCTATCTCGAAATTTTGGCATAAAATAGAGTACAATAAGAGTAAACACAACTGAGAAAGCAGTATTCCCCCCATCATCACTTCCCTCAAGAATCAACAATGGCCTTATTCAAAACTGAAGCCACTTCTTCTACTACCACATACACTCCTCGTATGTTGAAAACGCAGTTTAGGATATTCAGCCAATTTAAGCAAGGCAGGAGTAAGCCAATGCTTTTTCCTCTGATAGTTCCTCGGCTGTCAAGTCCAACTTCTTTCTTGAGAACTCGTCAATTGGAAGACCTGGGAACACGAACAACAGACAAAATACTCAATGACCATGTTGACAAACAACTCATACTAATATTCATGGGACCTTCCAGAGAAATCATTAGTTAACATCTAAAAAACTCTGTAAAGGGTTGGGATGCCTTTTTTTTCTAATGAAAATCCGTCAGGTAAATAAACATCCGATTTATAAATATTTTCGTCAAATGCTCTTTTCAATGTGTATGATATACAACAACCTTTGGGGCTAAAGATGGCTAATTCAAGGAATCTGAATCCCATAATCCTACAGCATATGATTTACAACTAAGATTAATCCATTCCACCCATCATCCCAAACCACCAATTTAATTTGTCCAACTGTATTTAAAGAGATGAACAGCCTGAAGCCCATAACATAAGACAAGCCTAACATTGAACAGTATAATAGTCGATTAAATTGACGGAAAGTATCTGAATGCTAATAAAATGTATTTCCTAACCTTGAACAATGGACCATTCTCCATTTTTGCATGTAACTGGGAAGGAATAAATAAGCCCAGCTGGGACATTGTATGACCCATCAGAGTAAACACCCATAGAAACAAAAGTTCCCTGCAACATTTGGTTTGAAAAAAATTGAGAAGAACTACTTTATAGACAGCAACGTGATATAAATAATAACTTTCTTATATATATTAATACAAAAAGGCTCCAAGTTAAGAGATCTACCTCTGGAGTTCCAAGGACCCAGTCACGAATGTGATCACAAGCAGAACTAGCAGCGGAAAGGGCACTAGAAAGCTTTCTAGCCTTGATAATGGCAGCACCCCTCTGCTGTACAGTAGAAATGAACTCACCGTTCAACCTAAATACAGAGAATATAATTTATCAGTTAATCAGCAAAATTGAAGACAAAAAAAATAGATAATCAATTTACAACGTCTGTAATTCATTATACCATGCATCATCAGCAACAAGTTCACGGACTGGCTTATCACCAGCTGGTGTTGAAACTGTTGCATGGTTGACATCAGGATACTGTGATGATGAGTGGTTTCCCCAAATAATGACATTTTTAACATCACTAACTTGGACACTCAGTCTCTCTGAGATTTGGCCGAGGGCCCTGTTATGGTCCAACCTTGTGAGACAGGTAATATTCTTCTCAGGAATGGATGGTGCAAATTCTTTCAAGATCAATGCATTTGTATTGGCAGGGTTAGCAACAACCAACACCTGGACGAGGCACAAGGCAAAACTTTAATACCAAATATAAAATGAAGGCACAGAACATGTTCCATCGAAATCCAGAATACAGATCAATGATGTTTTCATTAACACAAATAGACGGCCATAATAACAAAGACATTAGAGTTTGTGGCAGAAAGGACTTATCCAAGTAAGACACAAGACATTAAAGTTGGCAATAAACATCTCATAACTATTCTCAGACTTGGGTAATATATTCATCAATCAAGTAATCAATTACCTCCACAATCAAAATTAAATGAATATCTAATGAAAACCTAGAAGTATAACCTGCAGTGTTGGACACTGTGCAATATACGAGGCGCAAAACTTAAAAATTGAAAGAAATGAACGAAGGTGTATAAGCATAGTCTGACCTTGCAGTTGGGAGCTGCATGCTTCTCAAGTGCAGATGCCTGGGACTTGTAAATAGACACATTCTTTGACATCACATCTTTCCTTTCCATGCCTTCTTTCCTGGGGAAACCTCCAACCATGACCGCAACGTTGACACCGGTGCATGCCTCAACAGCATCAGTTGTGGCAACGACACCTAACACATACATAGAAGAACACACCAGTTAAACCAATTTCATTTACAAAAAGTGTAAGATAATAAGCAACTGAACCAACCCTTAAGAAGAGGGAAGGCAGCATCCACTAATTCCATCTTCACTCCATTCAGTGCCTCAGCAGCAGGTGGAATATCCAACATGTGGAGAATTACAGGCTGATCTGCGCCCAACATCACTCCCCTGGCAATCATAGGCACCAAGGCATATCCAATTTGTCCTGAAAAACAAATCAACATTACCATGTTAACATAACATTCCAACCAATTCATGATTTTGAAACCAATAGAACATTTATCTCACAATAACATTTTCCAACTATCGAAAAGAAATTGTAAAACCTCGAAACAGATTCCAAAGACACTGACAAGCATATCTTCATAACTATCTAGCTTAACTAACACATGAGAAGTTCATCCAAAGTCCAAACCACGAATCCACAAATCTAAATCATTACATCACAGTTGTTAGTACTACACGTCCGTTCTCAAAAGAAAAAGAGAGGCATCAATTCAATCATGCTAATAACAACTAAATCTCAATCTTAAATTAGTTCATCTTCTCTTTCCAATCAATAAATCAAATTAGAAGTATAAATCAAAGCAAACAACAACAGAAAAGAACACAGTCATCATTTTTAATTGTTTCAAAATTACAAATCGGAGCAACAAAGATCTAAATCTCAACCTTGCAAGCCAATACAATTAATACTAATTGGTAATACAACAAAAAATACATCAAGCAGATGAATCAACTACCGCGAACAAAGTAATACTCTCTCAATAGTTGTAGCTTAAACTACTTTTTAGTTATCTAAATACTCAAAACAAAATTTTATAAGGAAATCAGAACTCTACAAATCTCATTAACAAGGATCAGCCACTAAATCATAAAACTAACAGTTAACAACTAGATCTAAGGCTAAAACCGATAAGCAACACAAAGTTCAAGTCAAAATGAAGTAAAACAACAGATCTAAGTCATCCAAAGTCAAAAAAATATCAAAAAAATCACAAAAAATAAGTAATTTGAAGTTCATAGAACAGATCGATTACCTGCAGCACCAGTAACGAGAACGCGAACTGGATCTTTGGCCATTTTTCTTGAAGATCTAGAAGTTAACGAGAGCGATGAAAACTATGATCGGAAGAAGTGAAAATGAGAGTGAGATAGGAAAACGAGAAGACTAAAGCGATATTTATTGGCTCAAAACTAGTGGTCAGTACGACGCCGTTGTGACTGTTGGATTCGTCAGCGTTTGTTTATGGAAGACGAAATGACAATAATGGTCACTTATCTCTTGGGGTATATTTCACATGATTCCTTATAAATAGTTTATTAATTAATTTCATTAAAAATGAGCATTTAGATTTTGCTATATTTGACTAAACTTTTTATTTTAGTTCGTCGAAAAATATTGATACATTTCCTTATTTGAATAATATACGATGATATTATCAAATTTTGTTCATGTTTGATTTCACTTATTTAACGAAAAATGTACTTTTTTTAAGATTAATTTGAAATCTCCTAAAATCTTTCATATTCTTAAACTTTGTATCTAATTAAATTATTTCACATTAATTCAGATGAAGAGTATACTACTCATATTTGATTAAAGTTCCATTTTGAACGTTTTTTTTCCTATTTTTTTTTATAATAAGAAACTTATTCATTCGAAAGGTGGCCTAATGATTTCAACTTGGGATTTTTATGTTAGAGGTCTCCAGTTCGTAACCCTGCCAATGAAAACAAGAAATTTGTCTTCTGGATCGAGCTCTTTGCACTGGGCAGGGTTACCTCTCCTATGTGATTGTCGCACTGGACAGAGATGTGATGTAATTTGCGAGTTATTACACATGAGCGAAAGCAACTGATTTGTCTTCTGGCCGAGCTCGTCGCACTGTGCAGGATCACTTCTCCTATATGATTTACGAATTATTACATAGGAGCGTTGATTTTACGCTGTGCTATAAATTTTCCGTCAAATATAAAGGATATTTTTGGAATTATAATTATTGTGATGAAGATAGCCTTGGGTTGTGAGATTTTTGTAGTAGAGTGGGACGCGCAATATACGGCATTATTTGAAATTGTGGTGTAGGAAGAAAGTAACTGTTTTTTTTTTTTTTTTCTAATCTAACAAAAGGGCTGGTCCATGCCTTGAGGCCTACGTGTTATCAAACAAGTCAAAATGTTTTTTTAAATGACTTTTCAAGAACGAAAGAGAGGATGACCTTTAGAAATTTAGTTTAATATATATATATATTAAGAGAAATAAAGTCTCTAAGTGCATCAATTATTTACTTATTTTAACAACAATTCTGAGCAATAACACAAGCTAAAAATGTTTGAATTGATATCCAATCAAAAATATTGAATTCATTATAAATATCATATCGATCCTATAGTCGTTTGAAAGAATATAATTTATAAATTTCATCAATTTGTTAGATCATGTTTTAAACTCAAACTAGTTAATTGCTCAAACTCACATCTATAGCCGAAAGTTGATTTTTATTTTTGTAGCTATATGAAAAAGAAATAAAATGGTCCTATTTGAATAAAAGAATAAAATGGTCCTATTAAAATGTTTGGAACAGAACATAAATAAAGCAATAAAAAAAGTGAAGGATAACAATAATTTTGTGTTGGATTATTGCGTGCCCGTCTATTTTTAATCAAAGATTTTAGATTCAGCTAGTGAATATGAATTCGTTCCTCTTGCCCAACTAAATACTTTTGCATATATGTTCCACTAAAGTGGATAAATGTAACTATCGCACCTGATGGTAGTCTTAGTCAAGAAGTATTCAACAACAACAGTGTAATTTATCTCACAAGTTGAGTCGGAGTCTTGTTTTGGCTTCCTTACTTGGAGTCAACATCTAAGTTAAATATCCACAAATTTCTTCAAACGGGTAAACGATCATAACTACCTGAAGAATTAGAGGTTATGAATCATGATGGCATCCAAAGCAGAGTTAGAGGATCTAGCCAGTCTTGTTCTGGCTCGAAGCTTGACAAAAAATAATTTGAATCTCCTATCTAGATATTTCTCGTTTCTATTTATTATTAGTGTATTACAAAATATTCATACAACAATTTCGCATCAGAATGCCTAAAGACTATCCTAAACTTAGCGCATTTTATTCAAATCCCTCTTAAAACTATACATGATCCTAATTATACTAATTAGTACAACTATAGGTTAAGGGGATCATATATTTCCCCTGCAATTATACCAATTAGTACCAACTCTAGTTTCAAGTCATTTATTCATAACAACCAATAAAAATAATTAATGTGTACTACAACACAATTCTTTGATCCTAATTATACTAATTAGTACAACTATAGGTTAAGGGGATCATATATTTCCCCTGCAATTATACCAATTAGTACCAACTCTAGTTTCAAGTCATTTATTCATAACAACCAATAAAAATAATCAATGTCTACTACAATACAATTCTTTGAAATTAAAAATATAACATAAAAAACAATAACACACAACTTAAATTTCTTATCCACACTTTATTTACTCTATCACACCAAATCAAAGAGAAAATCAATTAACAAGTTCGACTTGCTAAAGTGATTAAACACCTTCATCATCAGGCTTCAAAGTCATGTTGAAGAATAAATAAGAAAACTATTGATCCTCCATATATGTGACGTAAAAAAAAAAAGAAAGAGAAAATCAATTCAATTTCTTTTCCCCCCTTAATAATAGGGAAATAAGGAATTGAACAAAGAATCAAAACCTATTTTTGAAATATTCCAATAATAATTTGGACCAAAAAAATTACTCATATTTTTAAACACCTCTAGCCAACATTTCTTGAAAATCAAGAATTGATTTTTGTCTTTCAAGCTCCATATCTTCACGAACCTTAGATATAAATTCTTCAGCTCTTTTATCCACTCCATTTATATGTGGCATTGAAGGAGTTCTCCATTCATCAATAATATTATTAATATTATTACATGTTCTATAATTATTAATTCCACTACTCTCAATAATTGTCTTACCTTTTTTCAATGCATTATTTACCTCAATACCCTTCATAATAATCTCTTGCTCCTCTTGATCCAATTTGTTTTTACATTTAATAGCACCACCACTACTTGAAGTGGCAAATTCTTCAGTCTGAGGTGCGGATATCTTATTTTGACATGCTGGTTTTTTCAGTATAGGTTCGGGGAAGAGATGGTCCACATATATAGGTGAAGTATTTTTATGACATTGTTGATATTGGTAGTAATTATTGTAAAATTTGCGATGAGTACGTGGTGGTGGTGATGAAGAACGATGGATAAACGAGTAGAATTTTCGAGTAATAATAGGAGAAACGTAGTTGTAAGCTCTAATGCAAAGGTTTTTGGAACTTTTGATAGCTTTTGAAAGTTTGAGTTTGTGTAACTTTGATTGTAATTTGTTGGTGAAGCTTTTCCATGTTTTTTTAGTTGGTAGAATAAGCTTTTTTCCTAGGTTGAAATTTGACATTCAATTAAGGATTTTGAGTGGAAATCAAATGGTTTGAGGAGAAGAAGATGGATTGATTGAGAGGAAGAGAAGTTGAAGATTTGGATTTTATTTTGGAGTGATTGTGTGTGTAAATGTATGACATAAAATGTTAGGCTGGATGGTTCCTTGAACCTTTTGGTCATATCTCATTCTTTTCTTCACATGATTTCTTTTGTCATCTTTTTGGTGTTTTTTCTAAGAAAGGGATCACACACTATAGACTAGAAACCTAAATATTGGGTATGTTTTTGGACTAGAAACCTAAATATTGGGTATGTTTTTGGTGGACGAAATTTTTGAAAAATATTTTCTCTAAAAAAAAGTAAGTTCCTTAAGAATGAGGAATATGTCTGCCTTAATAGAAGTAGGAAAAATAAGTTCTATAAATGTTTATTGTATCATTGCCCCCTTAACCTCTACTCTAGCCACCCTCGAGGAAGCATTATAATATTTTATTAGATTACATATAAAATTTTTATGATATATTAAAACTTTTTTCTACTTATTAACCGAATATACTAGAAAAAAAGTTAAAAAATTAATTTATTTTCAAGAAATTATTTTTTCATGAAAAATATTTTCTATCGTACCAAAACATACCATGTAGAAACAGCAAAAGATCTCTTTTTTAAAAAAAAAAGAAGTATGCTTAGGTTTATCTAATAACTTTCGGTTTTGTCTTTGAAGTTCATGGCTGGAGAAATCTTTAGTCTTAAGTTTATGCTTTAATTTATTTAGAAAAATTAAAAGATATGAAGAAAAAGAGAAAGATAAAGTGTAAATTGAAGGTTGTAGTGGATTTCTTTGGTGGCAGGGCCAATGAGTTGGGCACTTTTTGCCACCAAAAATATACCTCTTGAATATATATATATCAATTAAAAATATTATGTTTATATATTTAAGTCTTCAATATTAAAAAAATCAAGATGATTGATATTTTGTTATGTGTCCACATCTTAGTAATTAAATTTGTGTACAAGATGCATGTGACAATTAGTTCGAATCCTACTTGTAAAGATGAGAATCGTACAATGTGCAAGTCTGGTCTAGTGTGGCCCTTAACTCATCTAACCTCTCTTTATCCACTCCATTCTTTTTCCGTGAAGATTTTGAGATATGTGATCATATGCTTTTTTCAAATCTAATATTTCTATATATGTTTCAATCTTCATTTAGAAATGGACATTATATTATAGGAGGCTAAAAAAATGATTAGAATAGTACGATCCCTCCGTCACCCCAGAATGAAAGGGGTGATCTAATATCTCTATATATGCTTCAATCTTATTTTAAGAAATGGACATTATATTATGGGAGGCTGAGAAGGAGGGACTTCACTAAAAATCGAATAGTCTATATGTGTGCAAATAATTTTAGTCGGTATTAACCCCAATAAGATGGGAGTCGATACAATGCTAATAAACTAGCTTTCTTAAACAAGTTACGATTAATCCTCTCTATCTATGACCTATGTTAATTGATCATAGATCAAACGATAAATAATATACCTTACTTCCCCATGAAGAATTTGCGTTATTACCCTAACTTGGCCATCAATTCAAATGGTCCCCCAATTTCTTTGTTCTTAAGACACTATAATATATGAAATCAGCTACCAAAAGTAATTTCAAACAAATACGTAGTTAAAATGTTCTTAGCTAAATTTTCAAACAAATACGTAGTTAAAATGCTCTTAGCTAAATAAAATATAAAGACTTCAAATAGAGACGAAACTAGTAATTTACTTTAAGAGTATTAAGAGTGCAGCTGAATTCGATAGATTTTTCTTAAAAAGACATCGAAACAAACAATAGCTCATTTAAAAGTCACCACTCAACTCATTTATTCTCATAAAACAACTTCATCAAAAACTCACATAAACTTTTAGGTTCTTGACTACCATTATTATTATTTAAAACACAAACTTAATTATTAGACTTTTAAAAAAGCCTCAACAGCAGTCAACGCATACTCCATTGCCCTAGTTGAATATCCCGTTGACTTTCTTCCAGCAAAAACACAAGTTTCTTCCCTATTATACTTCAAGCTCCTAGCCTCTTGCCTGGAAATTTGATAAGAGTTCATCAACACTTCCTCTGGCATGGCCCGAATAGCCGATAAACGCCCTGCTAACGCGCTTGTTATGGCTTGATCGTTGGTTTTGAACGCGATGTACTCGAGCCCTTGGTCACCTGCCTTCTTCATTATCGCAAAGTTTTGTGGCACGACTATCATTTGTCCCTCCCTGACCTCATCGTCGAAGACAGAGTTTCCTGTGTCTCCGACTACCTGAATCCGTCCCGTCCCTCGGATAATGTAGATGATGCTGTGGGCGTTCAGGTTCCAGTATGGTGCCATTACTGCATTCTGTAGAACTCAAGTGGCATAATATTATAATCGACGTCTGAAGTTCAAATATTTGTCAGAATTTAGTTAACTAAATACATGTTCCACTAATTTTGACTAGAAATGTATATCTAAAATTTCAATTTAAGACAAGGAAAATGTTAAAATACTCCTAAACTATGGCCAAAATCTCAAAAACATACCTCAACTAAATTAAGGTCCTACTATCCCTGAACTCATTTTTTTTTTTATAATTTTGTGCATTTTTTGACTTAGTTACATCCTATTATCTCTCACGCGCCTCAATTGCGTAGCGTCACAAAGTGTGCCATGTAAAACAAAAAATGTACAAAATTGCAAAAATAATAAGTTCTGGGGTAATATATCTCAGGCGGTTCAATTGAGTAGAGTCACAGAATATGTGAGTTAAGACAAAAGGTGTACAAAATTACAAAAATAATAAATTTAGGAATAATAAGATCTTAATTTAGTTAAGACCTGTCAACTCTGAATAAACACCAACAAGGAATGTGGTGCAATGAATAAGGTTAGTATTAACCTAAAAGGATTCTAACGAATTCAAATCTAAATTAATTGGGCTTTAATATGAATATCGAACAGAATCAAAAAAATACTCTAAATAAATGACTTGCCTGGTAAAGGTTTCCTTTCTCAGCACTGAGTTGTAGCCAATTGAGGATGGGAAGCTTATGGCTATTGAGGGTGCTGACGCGTCCTCCACGTGGATTGTACACGTCAGCACGGGACGTGCGGCCCAAGTTCTCTCTTAACCTCATAGCACAAATAGTTTCTTCAAGCCCATTGGGCCGTGATCCTCTTCCGGGCCTATGGGGTTGCTCTTCTTCGAATTCCGGGCTGAGAACATCCAAGTTCTCGGCCCGAATAATTTGTCCCCTTTGATCTTCTCGGCCCTGTAAGTTCTTGGCCAAATTCCGATCCACATCGAAAACCTCAGCAAGGATATCGAGATCGAATCCATCGAATAGATTGCCCGGTTGTTGTTGTTGTGGTTGTCCACCCTGTTCATGTTGCTTTCGACTTCGGATTTCTTCTTCATACCTACTTCCACTTAGTCCTTTGGGATTTGGATTTCCCGCTAGGAAGAAATGCTGTAAAAATATTGTCAATGCCACACATTAACGGAAAAAAATTATACAAATTTTGTGATTACAAATACAAATTTCATATTTAACATGAACATTATAGGTGCGAGCTACACTTGTTTTTATTCTTCCTCCTCTGGTTCTTCTCTATATATATGCGCTAAGGAGTTATATCTCCTAGGAGTAAAATTTTTGTTTAAGATAGTTCAAACTTAGCCCGGCCCAATAATTTTGCCATGAGATCATATAACCCCTTTCACTATAATAAAAATAGGAAAAATTACATAAATTAATATATTTTGAAAAATAATTACTGATTTTAGCGATACTTTTTGTTTATTACCATTTATAGCAATACTGTGATAAATCTATAATATGTATTAAAATTGTATTATAAATGAATTAAAAGCGATCAAGTGAAAAAAATATTATTGCTATAAATGGTAAATATTTTATTATTATAGCACATTTATGTAAGTTTCCCATAAAAATAACTTTTAGCGGCAATAAATATTGATATTAATAAAGAGTGCTAAAATCTTTAGCACCATTAGTTAAGTATTATTAGATTCAATATTGTTAAAAGTTTTAGAAACATATATAAAAAATGTTAATTATCGCTAAAAATGACCATTTTTGATGTAGTTTTATATCTTTCATGTCGCTAGCTGGTAACTAGCGACTTTGACATGTTTAATATCATAAACTTCAGAAAGGTCTTATAATAAGATAAAGTGATCTGACCGTATAAATACTTTTTCAACATAACTTACCCTGAATTGGAGATCGAGTTGGTTAGCAGGGTTGCTAACGTCAAGCAAGGCGACAGTAACAAGTCGTTCTTGTCCATTGTTATACAACCAAAGTGTGATTCCGGCAGGCAATGCAAGTACATCGCCTTGTCGGAATTGCCTGACTTTCTGATGGCGATCACCGCCTGTTCGGTATTGACTACCTCCCTCTGATCTTCCTTGTTCTCCTCTCATGCTTCTCTCTCTTTGTGGTGATTCAAATGTTTCAGCACATCCTGGTATCACTGTTCCCAAAATTCCACTTCCTACATTTCATCCCAAAAACAAAAAAAAAAGCACAATTATTCAGTTAAACTGAGACACATAAAGATTGTGAATTTGAATAGAGGAGAAAAGAATGCGAACCTTGGACAATGTAGAGGAGTTGAGGGGCATTATTGTAATGAGGCAATAACAACCCGTTAGGCTGAATTTCATTTCTCACTGCAGCAACTCCGGCGCATTCAAATTCCTCCGAGTTTCGATCCCAAAACTCGGTGGTTCCAGCCTCCGAGTTAAACTTATAAGTCGGCTCTCGAGCACTGAGGCTCGAGATCCGACAATCAGTTTTAGCTCGGCCGCGCCGGTGTTGCTGCTGGTATTGAAGCTTTTGCCATAAGAAACTTTGTTGTTGCTCTATTTGAGAGAAACAACAACTAAAAAGAAGAAAAAAACATAGACTAAATTTTATTATTTCCATAATTTTGAGTAGTGATATGATTGTAGTATGAAGAAAATAGGGATTTTGGGATTTGGTATTTATAGGAGAAGAAGGGGTGATTTGGATATGACACGTAAAATGTTGTGGTGAGACATTTGTCTTTGAGGTTTTTTGCATGGACATGCATTAATTTTACTATAAAGTTTGTTGACACCTAGCTAATAAGTTAATAATTTGATATCATGTGGCAAATATTTTCTGAAGAGAAGTTGGTGAATTTGTGTTTGTGTTTGCATGGATTCTTGTTTTGATGTAGAGCCAGCACAGGAGATGAGTTGTATAATTGTATTCTACCATTTCTTTTCTCCTTCCTTTACTTGTCATCCATGCTAAAAATAAATATTATGTTAAAATAGTTGCCATTTTAGAAAATCTAGATATTTTCTCTAATTATTTCTACTTATTTAGTATATTATAAAATAATTGTTCAATTGTACTTGTATAATTTAAAAGCAAGAAATAATTTAAGATTTTATGTCTAATTTACTGATTAATTTTTTAATATTAAATGATTTATAATTAATAATGTAATATAATAAAATTATTATTTTTCATATTTGAAGCAATTTGAGGGGGAAAAAATCAATAGAATTTCATATAGTGTTTGTCACTAGAGCATATAATAAATAAGACACATATTTATGAAACAATAACTTTATACATGATGATAATCTTCCATCAGAATATTCTTCCTCTACCACTAAGATGACCAAGTTTCTATGAAAAAAAATAGTAATCAATCAGATTCAATTATTTCATGTTTTACTATATGTGCTTAAAATGAAACTGTAGTACTTGATCCTTTATTCTCAAATCACTATTTATTGTGTGTAAATTTGAAATTACGATATAATTTGACTGATTCAACAAATATTTATCAAAGTAAGAAGAAATATTTGTCAAAGTAAAAAAATATAATTAAATTTATTGCCTAAAGAACACCATTACTATTTAATAAAATATTATTTGATAATAGTTATTTCCTAATCTAATTACTTTGTTTATATTATCAAAAGGTTGTTAGGGCATAATCTTCGACGATACTCCTATCATTTGTCATGTTCAATGCTCATTTTGGTATGAAATCAAGTTTAGTTACCAAGAAGAAAAAAAACTTTTTATGAAAAAAATGTCTCACATTTCATATTATATAAGTTGGAATATGTTCTTTTAAGTTAATAAAATATTACTCATTTGTTTCAATACAATACATTGACTTTAGTTATTAAAATTTTTACTAATAGATATAAACATTTAAATAGTTCAATTCAAAATTCTAAAATATTAAACAATTTACTATATAAGAAAATATGAATTACTCTAAATATTAATTGAGATCAAATTGAACTTTAAACCATTTCGAACAAAGCAAAACAGAGGTTTAACTAGTCTTATGGATATAAAATTGAGCTGAAGAATCTAACGATCAACATATAATATCAAATGATTTTCATTGGTACCTTGAGGACATATTAGGCAGGAAATTCAAAGTAAGACGAACATACGAGTTCTAAGACACACTTTAACTATATTAAGGTCTTATTACTTTTTTGAACTCAATTTTTTTTTGTAATTTTAAATACTTTTTGGCTTATGTGGCACACTCTATGTCTCAACGTAACTGAGGTGCATGAGAGATGAGTGGATGCCACATGCATAAGCCAACAGGTGTACAAAATTACAAAAGAATAGGTTCGAGGGGTAATAGGAACTTACTTTAGTTAAGGTGTATCAATGAGAATTCGGTCATATTCTGGAGGTACTTGTACTTTATCTCAAAAAAATTTGAAATGTGTAGTGTACTAAATTTATTGAGTCTTTTGTTGGTCAGTATAATTAGTAAATATATCATTATGTTCATATTTCGTGAATATTTTCATCACTCCTTAAATATTCTTGTAAAATTATATGTAAAAGATGGTGATTTTTTTATAAAAAAATAATATAAACTTCTAGGTCAAATTTTACTTTTGAAAAATGTGAAATCATGATATGAAATTTCCAAACCAAAATTTTGAAGAATTTGTAAAATTATAAGATGAAATCACAAATTCAAACACTGATTTAAATTATGAGACGAAATAACAAAATTCAAAGACCAATATATTTAAGACGTATTCAAGTAGTTGAAAACACAAAAAAATCAGTATTTGACGATGAAGTTAGAGAGAATCAACTACTCGTCGTGCCTCAAAACTTCTCGATAGTGAAGAAGGCAGGCAACGAAGGGCTCGAGTACATTTCCTTCAAGGTACTTAGAGCCATTTTTGAGGAAGTGTTGATGAATTCTTGCCAGGATCTAGGTTTAGTAGGGGACAATATGCTTAGAAATTTAATATAATGTTGTAACGTGAAAAGAATTTAACAAAAAATATGTTGAATTCTATATTATGTTAAACGGGGTATATGTCTAAATATTAAGTTAATAAATATATGTTTTGGTTATGATTTATGAACCTGTGGCAGTCTTAGTCTCTGTTATTTGGGTGAACACTTTATGGTGATCGAACATTTTATGTGTATAGGCATCGAGTATGATCGATCTCGAGTCATTTGTGTGGATGTCTACTCATGTCTATCCTTCAACTCAATTTAGTGATCATCCCGATAGTTTGTGACAATTTCTATTCTTTGGGCGAGCACTTTTTGGTGATCGAACACTTTGAGTGCACATAGGCATCGAGGAGGATTGATCTCGAGTCATTCGTATGGATGTCTACTTATGGTTCACCCTTTTAATCAATTGAGTCATGATCCGGATAGTCCTATCATAGTCTATGTTCTTTGGGTGAGCACTTTGTGCTTGGTGATTAAATTTTGTGCGCTCAGGCATCGAGGAGGATTGATCTCGAGTCATTCAAGTGGATGTCTATTCATGTTCACCCTTTTAACCAATTGAGTCATCCCGATAGTTCATTAAAAAGAAATGATGTATTTTTAAATTTTATAATATAAAATTATTAATTTTAAAAGTTGTACCATTACACATATTATGAAATGTTTAATCCATCAAATTTTTTCTATCCATATAAATATTATGATGTATATAAAATTAAAAGTTTTTGAATTTTTATTTATAGTTACAAATATTATATAATGTTCAGACTATACATTTTAAAAGTTGTTAATCTAAAACAGACTTGCTGGATAACATAATGAACATTAATTTATTTTTTTCATCAAGAAAATATATCAGATATGATCTGTTGAAGAAGATTCATGTGCAGTAACAATTACATAATTCTAATTAATTGGATCTTTAATTTGAATTTTCTTGTCAATGGAATTAATTTTAATAATCTAATTTCATTGGTGATAAAAGTTGAAGTAATTATCAAAAAAAATTGTGAATTCAAGCTTTGTCAAGGAACTATATAGTATATAAATAAAATATGAGAGTGTATCATATTTCAAGGTCTTCACTTGACATTAAACATAAAATAATTTGAAAATTAGAAGCATTAGTGTTTGAACAATTCAAAAGAATCTACTCAGATTTGAGATTGTCCATAAACAATTACCTTTTATACTAGTATGCTCATATCTTTCTCAATTATTTTAATTTAATTACTAACCGAAGGTCGAATTTCATAAAAATATTTTAAATTAGTTTTTACAAGTCATATTATATTTTAGGCCAAAAAGTCAAATATTTAGCTTTTATAAACACATACTTCAAGCAAATATATTTCACAACAGACACAAAATTTTAACTTCAATTGCGTATGCTTAAAGTTATGCTCTAATATAGATTGAAAAAACAAGGAAGTCTACTACGCTAATAAGATACAAATTAAATCAAATTTAATTTTAAAACATAAGAAAACTAGATTAGTAAAGTTCATATTCATTAAAATAAAATTATCGTGTCGAGATTCTATTCCAGTCAAAGCTCCCAGTTTCATATATTAAAATTTGTTAGTGGTCTGGTGTAAGTTTAATTAATTTCAAAATTAATTTTAGATCTCATATTTGCTTAGAATAAAATTACGATACAATTTATCGTTCTCAAAATGATAATATTATTTTAATTCTTACTAAAAGCAAAATAACAAATTTGAAAAAACTACTTACAAAATAATTAATTTCAAAATAATTTATTTCTCGAGTGACAAAGAGATTTTGAATTTTTTTGGAATTTCGATGAATTAACGCAATCTCTTTCTAGACGTATTAGTTTATCTACTTGTTCAGATCCTTGTTTATTAAGCAACTCCCTACATTTTCTCCTATTTATTATTTCTGCCCCACAAATTTTCAACCCACACCGCGTAACTTAAAACCCGAAAATCATTTCTCTTTCTTCAATAATTTTTCCCCAAAAATAAATACAGAGGAAAATTTTTGCTAATTTTTCTTCAATTTTATCGTCTACAATGGGGCAGCAGCAATCCAAAGGCGAGCTTCTGTATCAGCAAGTTAATTATGGAAACGTTGAAGGTATCAAATCTCTCCACCGTGAAGGCGCTGGACTTGAGGTATTGTAGTTTTTTTTTTTTTGAATTTTTGTGTAATTTGAGTTTATATGTTATCCGAATGTTTTAGTTTGAATTAATATGGTTTTTTAATATATTTTAAATTTTTTTTAACGGAAATGAGTGGAAAAAGTTATGAATTTGATGAGATTGAGTTGTTATAGTTATGAGAGACTGTGAATTTAGTTAAGATTGAGGGTTGACTGAAGTTGATTTTGGATTTTTGATAGCTTAGTTATGGTTTATTTGATTGATTATTATATATCTGTGGTGGGTGAAGTGTTGACTGTTGATTATTTTTTATTTTATTGTGGTATAGATGTAAACTTGAAGCTATAATTGTGTGAATCAATGAACTAAGACTCAATCTGGATCATTCTGCTTTGTTGCGGTAAAGATGTACACTTGAAGCTATAATTGTATGAATCAATGAACTACGACTCAATCCATCTTGTAGCGAATAAAGGAAAAGATTAGTTAGGGTCCGCAGTATGAATTGTCAGATGTTTTATCTGCCAAATTTTGTGTGCAGAGGATTTACCATATGATTATACTAGTTTTACGCTAGCAGTCAATGTACCCAAAGCCTCCTCCTTTATTCGGGTTTAGGACTAGTTATGCTTTGTGATGTTCACGTAGATAGTGTTTGTGTTTTTATGATCAAGGATATTGCAGGAATTTGTTGTTATAATGTGTTAAATGGGTTGGTTTCAGTGGATAGATAAGGAAGGGAAGACACCATTGATTGTGGCGTGCATGAATCCGGGGCTTTACAATGTTGCAAAAACTTTGATAGAATTGGGTGCCAATGTCGATGCTTATCGTCCAGGTAATGATCTTCTCTTATTATATGCTAAAATAGTAAGTTGTGGTTGTGATTTAGTCATTTAACCGGGAAATTTCTGTGTACTAATGGAGTGGATTAAAAGAGAGAAAATCCATGGATCTGATTGACTGTTTTTTCTTTTGTGTATGTAACCGGTGACATGAGTGTTTTGATATGACTTGTTAGACTTCATATTAAGTAACTAATTCTTGCATCTATTTATGAGTTAGCAATGCTAATGTTTTTTGGGAATAATAACAGTATGATCAATTCTAATGTTATAAAATGGTTTTAGATTTGTATAAGAAATACTCGCCAACGTCAACATATTTTGCATGCTTTCATTTCATTCATCATAAGACACTCCTCCTTTTCTCTGTAATAGGCCACTATCATATAAAATAATGTTAGTTCTTATTTTATTAGTGGTGATATTATCTTTTCAGCTAGCTGTTTCACCTGCTGACATTTGAATTTATCATTCAGAAATTAGAACAACTTGTTTAACTGTGAAATTGAGCCTCTTTGGCCAAGCGGTCGGGAGCCAAACACACTTTCTTTCTTTCTTTGAGAAAAGCACACATTTTTTGAAAAGTTGAGACGTTTGATCAATCAGTAAAAATTCTATTGAATAGAAGCAAAAGTAGTTTTCTAATGTTGGGAAGAAGCTAAAAGTTTCTGCTGCATAAAAAAAAGCAACAGCAGAAAATTATTTCTTCAAGATAAAAGTATCCCTGCCATTTATACGTATTTTCAAATGTATCCCTCATTAGTTAAGTTGCATATTCATAGGTTTGTGAAGTTCCATTTTGATCTAGATTCAGATGAAGTGTCCTGAATTTATCAGGATACTTATATTTCATTTGTTTCAAATTTCCAAATTTATTTTGTCACACCAAATAATGTGGCATTCAGCTCTTATGTAGGAAACAATGTTTGTATTTACATAATCAGTGATGTTTAACTGTTCTGTATATTATGGATATTTGTTTGACCCTTCTTCAACACCTTTATATACATCTTTAGGTCGTCATGCGGGGACTCCTCTACATCATGCAGCAAAAAGAGGCCTTGAACAGACGGTTAAGTTACTCCTTTCACATAGAGGTATATCTACTCAAACTGGAACATTTCTTGACTGAACTTTTTATGCTATCAGCCCCTTTTTGACTTGTTCTATTACCTTCTTGTCTCATGTATCTTAAGCTAATGCATTGCTAATGAATGATGACTGCCAAACTCCCCTTGATGTTGCCAGAATTAAAGGTTTCAGCAATGTTGTCCGTGCAATTGAGGTATATGTTCATACTTCAATTTTATGTTTCTAATTCAATCCTTAAACTTATGCGAAGATAATGTCCTAATTTTTATTTTCTCACACAATGTCATCCTTCTTTTTCATGTTTGTGTTTAGAGCCATATTTGCTTATTTTCTGGTTGGCTACGGGAACTTTATGGGCCTGGATTCCTTGAACTATTGGCACCACAGTTGCTTAGTCGGAAAGTGTGAGTATAATGGTCATTTTGTTTTCAATTTAAAATTGTTTTAAGCAGAGACATATGTAGATTTTCTTTCAGACTTGATTAATGCATATTCAAGTGGTTATATTTAATCAAGATGGCAAGCTCTGGTGTGTGATTTCTTAGATTGGTCTCAAACCTTCACATATAGTTTTAACCCTTTTTGTCTTGTTATCCCACGTTTGCTTTATGTATCTTATTTCTGCTGCTACCGATTCTTTTACAGCTCAGTAATTTGCCTTTCATTCAAGTTCTTACCATTACTATCAAAATGGACTTATGATGATTCCACTTTTTTATAGTTGGGTGGTCGTCTTACCATGCGGTTCCCGAAATCTCAGAAAGCCTTTCAGGTTGGAGCTTGCTATATATTCAGCTGTCCAGGTAAGTTTCGTTTTTTTCTAATTTTTTACAATGTTATAGGTGGGACCTTAAGACTGTTAATTTTTTTCATGACGGGATACTTAACCTTCTTCTTATTTGTCATAGACATATACAGAGAAGCATATACTAATGTACTATATCTAAATTTTAATTAATGACCATTGGTTATACTGGATTGACAAACTAGATTCATATACTTGGCTTCAGGTGTTAAGCAATGAGCTGAATTCATATTTTTACCTCTTTGTCCTAGTCCTGAATGGTTTCCTTGGAATGCTCTCAAAAACTTTAGAATTTTATCATCTGTTCTCATTAAAGTATACTTTTGATAAACCACATCATTTGTGAAAAAACAAAATTTGATCATAATCTTCGGGCAAAATCTTCAGGTGGACTTGCGACGTTGTGAGTCTTTAGATTCTTTCTTTTACTGTAGATTACATTGTTCCCTACCTTTGGGTTCTGTTTGGTTAGAAAAGTCAAATCCCACTCTTTCATGTATTCTTTCCTGCTTGCTGCTCATATCATATGGTTCACATATGAGCTAGGGAAAGCAATCTGTTTGTTGTTCTGAAAGTCAGATAGTTCATGCTATTAACATATGTAGAGCTATATCTTGACCAGGATGCTCAGCCCCGCACAATAGTTGCTCTGTGGAAGGCCAATATGGAAGAACCAAATTTCAGCCAACCTGATTCAGCAGTTATCATATCCGATATTTCAAACAGTAATTTCCTACGTTCTTCAACCAGAGTTCTTATAGCTGCAGTGAAATATTTTCATTTGAAGATGATTATTTGTTAATTTTCATGCATAGTCCCGAAGCGCTGGAGGCGAAGGCGAGGGATAATGCCCTCCCAATTGATAAAGAGTAGACTCCGAGGAGCTAGGCGTAAGTACATTGTATTCTGATATAATAAAAGTCCCTTAGAAGAATTGGGATGACATAGTTCTTATCCGGGGGAAGGACTAAACAATTTTTAATAAGTTTGAAAGTCACAATAAGGCAGTTCTATTACTTCCATTTACTGGTAACGTAGTGCTCTAACCACAGTATGTACTAGTGTCTACACAATATACATAGATAAATATGTGTTATATATATGTGTTATATATATATATATATATATATATATATATATGTATGTATGTATATATATATATATATGGGGCTTCCCCCCACTTGTGGGAATACACTAGGTATGTTGTTGTTGTTGGGTCTTGAAAACTATTTATAGGATTATGCAATGAATTGCTGAGAGCTTGTTCAAGTCGGTTGGAAGTTTTGCCAGCTGTTCTAATCAATTGCAAAGATCATTCTCTCCAAGCTCGTACCTGACATTTAGGTTTAAGTCCTCATTGGTCAAATTTACTCTAGTGTCTGAAATGATATTACTTTTGCATCTCATTCTTATGCTATTGTTTACATACTTACGCATCTGAGATACATATTGTGTGTTGCTTGTGCTATACCTTCACCTCAGAATTGAGAACATTGTTCAAATACTTGAGTCTTAAGTTCTTAACCAAAACTGTCCCTTATGTTTATGGTAGGTCTATTTTCATTCTTTGAATATACACATGAGCTCATATCATCCCTCAAGTCTTCCTAAGTTTAGCAAATTTAGTCCAACTAGCGGAATGATACTTACTGGACCAAAAAACTATTGTGAAACCATTTGCCACTCAGATGAGCAATGGTCTGAACGGAAGGCCATACTTAGTCTTCCTCCCCAATTCCACCCCTTCTATGGTGGCACGTGGTTTCATCATCACTTGTTAGTTTCAAGGGCCAGTTGGCCAAAAATGCTCAACTTTAGCAGAACTTGAACGATGAATGTGTTTCAACAACGACAAACCCAATGTATTCCCACAAGTGAGGTCTGATGAATGGGTTCAGATGTATATTTAAATTATGAAAATTGACCTACCCCAAACATAAGAATAAAAAATTGGCTAAAAACTCTCAGAAACTCCTAGTTTAAAGATTCGAAATGATTTGCTCCATTATGTACAAATGAATATATTGGCTTGGGGAACCAGGACACAATTAACTATCTGTCTATTGCATGATTGCGTTGTTTAAGTCAAAGAACTCATTATATACAGTATGCAGCTATAATTCTGAATCACTATCCCACTTCCAAAATGTTGATTGCAGGAGCAAGGATCAAACTTACAGCAGTCCAGGAAAGCGAAAAGCAGCAATTGCAATCTTTCTGCAATGCATGCAAGGGAATACCTCAGGTGAAATATCAAACATCCTTTCTCTTCAGAAGCTAAGTTTGCAGTCATGCTTAGATCTACTTGTTGCTTTCCAACAGATTACTAATTTATCATTATCATGAATTTATAACAAGGACTATGCTACCAGTGAACTCATTGAACTGTGCTTTTTGTAGTCATTGGCTAGCTAAAAACGTATCTTAGCTGCTCTACCATATTTTCAGGTCATGCATCCAGCATTTCCTTTCAGTTCTCAACCCCCTATGGTCCCTGCAACTGCTCCATCAACCACAGAGGATGTGGAATTAGCAATGGCGATCACTGCCTCTCTTCAGTCTGCTTCACAACAAAGACCAACCTATCACGAGAATCACACAGGATCAGGAGCAGAAACATCAATGGGTTGGATTAACCCTGTTGAGGTTGCCAGTCATGATGATAGTTCTTTTAAAGGGGCTTCACAAAAAGCTAGTAGTAGTGGCTGTCAAGTTGAGGAAGCCAGTTCAAGTGGCACTCAAGTAGAGCAAGTCCAGGTTCCAAGTGAAATGTCTACTGTAGTCCAATCAGTGCCAGAGAATCCAGTTACTGCATCTGTCCCAACAGCTCCTCCTCTTACAGATGACATAATAGACAATGGGCCAATTCATTATCCATCAATCGACTCCAGTCCAATTGACTTGTCTTCTGTGACTGTTCAGAACTCTGGAGCACATGAAAGCAAAAATCCTGACGGTGCTTCTTCGTCTTGTGTAATATGCTTAGATGCTCCTGTGGAAGGAGCTTGCATCCCTTGTGGCCACATGGCTGGGTGCATGTCTTGTTTGAATGAAATCAAGGCAAAGAAGTGGGGCTGCCCTGTCTGTCGTGCTACTATAGATCAGGTGGTAAGGCTATATGCTGTTTAACAGTTGAAGCAGCAAATGATTGAAGCAGTAAACGTAAGCTATCCGGAAACTCATGTCCTCATATTTGCTTGTTTCACTAGATATAATAACAAAGTAAAGATGTTGAATAATGTGATTCTCTCTC
This sequence comes from Solanum pennellii, assembly GCF_001406875.1. Classification (NCBI taxonomy): domain Eukaryota; kingdom Viridiplantae; phylum Streptophyta; class Magnoliopsida; order Solanales; family Solanaceae; genus Solanum; species Solanum pennellii. Next base: position 81,267,567 of record NC_028645.1, read on the forward strand.
AGTAACATTTCTACTCTCTGAAATAACCAAGTTTTGGGGTATTCCAACGTTCGACCAATTGGCTCTTGTTTAAGTAGATCTTGGATTCTGCTGTTAGTGCATGGACTTGTGTTTGTTAGCAAAGGCAGTATACTTTTATTATTTAGGGTCTTAAAGACACTGTTGGATTGCTTTCCCATGAGTTGGCATCTTGTTTAGACATTGAACTGGAAGAATTTTAGAGGGATGATAACCGGATCCACGCCCTTGTTGTCTGTCAACCTATGATTCTTTCTGAACAATCTGTATTTGATTCCTGATTAAACTCTCCCGGTAACTAAGTAAAGGGAGGAAAATGTGCTTGCTTTTGGTACATAAAAGCCCTAGATCAACAGTTGTTATATTATAGAAGCTCTTGATGTCATTATCAAAAGCATCTCAGTAAATATGACCAATTTTGGAACTGATAGATGTTTCCACTATTCTGCTAAAATTATTTTTATTTCGTAGACGTTTTTATTGGCCCGAGAAGATAGCTTTAATTCTACTAGATGTTCTGATTTGCATCGAGAAGATAGCTTTAATTCTACTAGATGTTCTGATTTGCTGAATGCATTTTCAATTGTTGATTATTCTTGAATGAGACTCTTTGAATAAGAATCAATTTCACTCATTTAGAAACTTGATGGTTATGAATATGATTGTTGTGCATATGACGAATGCAGTAGGATTATATAACACTAGTCCTCACTAGCTATATACTTCTTCACTTTGCAGGCATATGCAGAAGTTCTGCGTCATTGAAAATTCGTGAGTGTTGTATTATGTATCGTGTATATATATATATATATATATGCTACTACCTGTGTTCAAGATTTCCGAAAGGTAGGGAAATGCTACGCTTATCTTCATGGTTTTCCATCCCGGATATGAATGTAAATTGCTTGTGCGGAGAAGTGAAACTGTTACTGGGATTACATAACATATATTGATATGATCCTCTGTTATGTGTTAGCTACAACTTTGTAGTTGTGTTACTAGTATGCTGGTGATGTTTATTCTCTTATTATTATGTACCACTTTAAATTTGTGATGCATCAAACTAGAAATGTTTCTCATTGTCATGGGGATTATATTTATGGGAAAATATTGTTTTATACACCTTTACAAAAAAAAAAAAAGGTTATTATAAAGTACTCCTATTTCTTAAATGAGACAAGGGAGATAGAATACCCCATAAAATTTACTGTTACATATGTAAGTGACAAGGCAAGCAGAGACACAACGAAAAAAAATTGTCGAGAAAAATAATATTTTTATAAATAATTAAATGTAATATCTACAGATAATTAAAATTTACTATTCCAATTACTATTCCTTGACCAAAGTTCTTTATGCCAAATGAAGACTGAAGACATCATGGGACAACAAATAGTAACAAAAGAATGAAAACACATCGAAAAAAGAACAGTAACTACATTAACATACTATGATAAATAAATAATTCATAAGGGACAATCAATGGTCACAAAAATCAGAATCTTATTTAATCATCTCTTCTCGTTACTTCTTTCAACTACCTCTAATCAGGAGCGAACTCAGGATTTAAAGACTTTGGGTGCATTAATATTACTTTTTCAATTATTTAAAATAGAATAAGTGAAAAAAGCTTCAATTAGATTTAAACCATGATCTCATGGATGGTTTTTCTAGCTTGTACCAACAACACGAAAGCATCAATGTGCTTCTCTTAGGTATACTGTTTATTATATTTTAATTTCTATCGGTTTCTCAAGATAGATATACACATATATCTTTTTGAAGTTAGTGGTTACATGTGCACCTCCACTTACAAGTATGGGTCCGACTCTATCTCTACATGTACTGTAATTTTTTTTTAGTCAATTTCTCATGCACTAGGTTATCCAAGTATTTCTTTCTTTATAGGCATAATACATAAATATGCACTTTAACTTGGCTTCGAATCACATTTATGCCCTTCAACTTTGGGTGTGCACAAGTAGACACTTAAACTTGCATAAACTTGAAAAAATAAACACACATGTCCTACATGTCATCCTACATGTCATTTTTTGTCCTACGTGTATTTTGCCATGTAGGACTCATGTGTTTATTTATTTAAAAATTGGATAGTTAAAGTGCCTATTTGTGCATTATGAAAGTTGAAGGTCAAAGTTAAAATTTGAAGCCAAATTTAAGGTCTAATATATGTATTATGCCATCTTTATATATCCAAATCATCTATGTTTTCTAATCGTAACTCGTCCTTCGCCGAGATCACTCTTATCTTATCCTAAATATTTTTATTTCTAATATGTATCTTCTTTTTTGCAATATTTACTTTTTCTAATTATTTTTTATCCGATCAACACTCTACCCCATACAACATAATCGAATCCACCCTACTCCAATGAAATATAGTATTTTTAAAATAATATAGCCTAGTATTCCAAATATTCCTTGTCCAAAATGACAAGAAGTTATGAGAAAATAATAATGACGAAAATGTATACGTAAGAAAATACAGAAGTAAAAAAGGACTGACCCAGACAAGACAAGGCATAAGGTTAATGGGCCCCTTATTGACATAGACAATACAACAACTTTCTACGGCCCACATAAATGTGGGCCCATGACCAATCACAAAGCAAGTACCTAAATGGGCCGACAATAAACACAGAAGCCCACGTGCATTGGGCAGGTAAAGTGGGCCCAATATTGGACTTTATGTCAAATCATATGGGTCAGTTCAAGTGGAAGTTTACTCCTATGTAATTAACTAGTACTACAAGTTATTTGAAGAAAAAAAAAATGAAATTCTTTTCGCAATCGCATTATTTTGTTTGTTTGATTTTGATTTATAAAAATTTAAGTTTAAATATTTCAAGTAAAAAGTTGAAAATAATCAAGACTAATAGAAAAAAGGATCGTTTTAATAATAAATTAAGAGTTCGATTGGTTGGGAACAAGTTATTCTAAGATTAGTTATCATGGAATAACTATTCCACCATGTATACGAGATTAATTATCTTACCATGTATATGAGATAACTTATTTCATCACTATAATATAAACGGCGAGTTAAGTTATCCAGAACATGGCAACAAAACAAGATACAAAATTTTTATTCCATCGATAACAATAAAAATTCTTAACATCGATCCTATACCACATGAATTTGGAGTAGTTAGATTTCGATACAGATATTTGTCATCGTGTGAAAATAAAAAAAAGGATAAACAAATTAATATAGAGGGAATAAATAATTATAAATATGATTATAATTAACTTTTTTAGAAAAGAAAATGAAAAATAACCTTCATCTTAAGACAAGTTTGATAAAAGAATAAATCGCAATAAAGAAAATATTAAAGAAGTTAAAAATAAATAATTTACGCTTGACTTGAAAGTACCATTCGAATCTTAAAAATGAAATAAATTAAAAAATAGATATCTTACTCCGTTTTATACACTAATTTGCTAACTAATTTAGATAACATGTGAAATCAATTTTGAATATAAAAAGAATAAACAAAAAAGGATTTTTTTTTTTTTAGAATTAAATTATAGAAAATAGTGTTTTTGACTAGTCATAGTATGCATTTGCATGAGGGATTCTCGTACTAGTTTCCTTTTAGACAAAAATATGAAGTAATAGTAATAGTAATAGTAATGTGATAATATTAAAGATTCTTTTTGTGTATGAAAACCTCAAAAGTATAAGAAAATGACAGCATTCATCTCTCTACTCTACTCCTTTTTTATTTGTCTTATTTCCTTTGTTTATTTCGAGTCAATTTCTTTTTTCACTTACTATATTTTACGAGCTTCAAATTAAATTGATTTTTCAGATAATCAGTTGAGCATAATACAATTAACCGCATCATGGGGTAGTCTTTATACTCACGTACGAACGGTCAAACACTTTTTGATAAGATGATAAACTCGAACACTTAAATAATTATTATTTGTTTTAAAAAATGTAAATGCTTAAGATAGTAACAGAGTGATCAACGTTTAATTTGCGTGACAAGAGGTAACGATTTCTGTGTAGTACGAGAGAGTGTTTTATCGTTGAGATTTTTACGTTGAGATTAATAATTTCGAGATTGTTTATATATGCATAGATATACTTTCAGATACATTTATACTAAAATTGTAATATTATTATTATATCACAATTATTATGGGTTAAAACTCAAAAAAATCATTATCAGAAAATAAAAAACTAGGGATAGATAAATATCATAATGAACATCAAAACATTATTCTAATTTCATTTAGCAACGAATTAACGACAGATTAATATAAAAAAAGTTCAATAAGGATTGTTTTCAGCACCAGATTAATTGGAAATTACCTACAAATTCTGTTGTTAATTTCATGTTTTCTTGTAGTGAATTATCCACAAAGTATATTCACTAAATAATAATTTAATTATTAATTAATATCCATATAATAATACCAATATTAAAATTTTAATATAACTTGTTCACCATTCAAACGATCCAAATCAACGAGCAGTATTTTTCTCCTTTCATCTTACTCTTTCACTCATTTGATCATAGTAATAGTGTAAAAAAATAATCGAGGTGAAAAAAGACCAAGAAGAAGATAATGTTAATTAATTCACATTAATCAAGATTTATTTTTTTAGGGTTAGCGGTAGAACTATATAATATTTTCTTTTAACAAACTCGTATAAACGTGTTTCGATCCACAAGAATTCTTTTGGAATCATTTGATTTAGTATGGAGATTGATGAAATATAATATTGTTTATTCAAATATTCATTATGAGGATATATATAAATAATAAATTAATGAAAGAACCAATTGTAAAAACGTATATAGCTAAAAGACCACAAATAATATATTTTTTAAATCGAGTTTCAAACTTAGAGCTCAACTCAAATACATGTTGCTAAACTTACAAAAAAGATTTTTTTTTTCAATTCTTTCAAAGTGTGAATTTGAATTTTTTTTTTCATGAGCTAAGCAAATCGATTTATTTAAATAACGGATAACAGTGAAACTCATAATCATATTTGTTTGTGTTAATTAGAGTATTAGACCTTGAAGCATCAAATTTCAATGATTGAATTGTTAATTTTTTAGATCATTGAATATTCGTTGATCCGATTAATTAGTTTAGATTTGTGGTTATTTATAACCTATTAAATTAGAAAATATTTTTATTTTTTTGGTTTATAACACTTTTGACAAATTCTAGAATTTCCCTAACAAAAAAAATATCATAACAAAGTTTTTATAACTCACATGAATTATCTGTGTAGTTATGTATCAAATCAAATAATATTAGTCCACTTTCTTGTTTCAACAACTATTTCAATTTCACATGATTTGATTGATTTATGCACCCTCTTTTAATTTCATATGATTTTTACAAAAATAAGGATATTTTTAGGAAACTAATTATTTACATATTAAAACTAATGTAACTATTACATCTCCGTTCAATAATACTTGTCTACTATACTAAAAATAGATTCAGCAATATTTGTCTACGTTATGAAATTCATGAATAATTTTACATTTAGTTCCTAATTTACCCTTATCATTAATTATAGTCATTTGTTACATTTCTCAGGATATTGTATTTATTATATTTAAAGGTTGATATAGTAAAATTAACCTTCTATTTATAATGTCTTGAGCGATGTATCAAGTCAATACTAGTAGATAGCTATTATTGGACAGAGAGAATACTATATTTGGTGGTATTTTAGTTGATATATATAACACTAAACACACAAAGGGAAGTATTTGGTTAGCAGCTGCAATTCTATATAACTAATACGTGTAAAAATAACTAATTCTTACACTACTGATACGTAAATAATTAATCCCCATCGTATTAATACATGCATAACTTTTCTAACAACCAAACAACCCTTTGCCGTCAGTTTGTTATTTTATGTAGGGTAAAATAATAATAATTATTGGTTTGATCCATATAATCAAAAATTTTGAGTAATTAATATTCATTTGGACTTATGTTTGCCCTCTTGAGGCTCTAATCATATGTGTTGAGAATGTTCTTAATCAATTTTACTGTTGTTCCCTAATGCTTTTACAACTTTTAATATTTTAACACAAGTTTTTAGGCAATTTGGGTGTGCTTTAGGCAGACAAGAAATCATGTTTCAATATGGTAGGTCTAAGATAACAAAAAAAAAATTAAGAAAAAGGTAACAACATACATTAAGAAAATATAATAAAGAACGTAAATAGATAAATATTCCTTTAATTGGAGAAGTTATCAAGGTTTACTAATTAAATTGTGTTTTATATGATCAAACATCTTTATAACACTAAACGGTACGCAATTAACACTAAGAACAAAATAATCGATCGATTAAGATCTCATGATTTTTTTATATTTTAAATGTTTTTAGAAAAATTTATGATTACGCAACTGATCTGGTACCAAAGAGGTAACAAGCATGTACATGTCTGCTTTTCTTGTAATTAGTAGATTAATTAGATTGTAGTTTCTTTTGTTTTTTGTTCAAGTTAACTCAATATAAGTTTTAACATTTTAAAATAATTTGAAACATCATTTTAGCATTTCTAAAATTGAGTCTATAGCATTTCAATATAATATATAGCCAAAGGGTATAACTAGTCATGCCAACAATTTAACCAAATATTATTCATGAAAAATTAACCTAGACATATATATAATCACATATATATACAAAAATCATCATGACATGCCACTTACTAAAGGTGCAATCAGAAATTTCTAATATAATTTGTAACATATATACTTAATTTTCTAATATATAATATAAATTTTTGACTAAGATGTTCAGTTGATCACTCATCATTATGTGTGGCTATGCCATTATGTACTGCTAACTAATTACATGGGATTTTTTTTGGGAATTAGTATAAAATTCGCAAAAAACTTATTTTCCTATAAAATTTCATACTAATCCCTGTATAATCCATAATTTTCTTGCGGCGTTAATTCATTTTGCAAACAAAATTTGTGAGACAAACTATCATTAGCTAATATGTTGAGACTAAAAAGAAAGAACATTAGTATCACTTCTTTAAGATAATGTTTTTTCTCAAATTTACTCAAAAAATAATAACACATAGAAAGACAATATACAGTACATTGATTAATACTAATTGATCCTAAATTAAACTCCAAGAACAGTCAATTATTGGACAAAAAACGACACGCCTGACAATTAAAAAAGAATTAGAATGATACATCTTAACAACTGTATATAGGAGATATAACACAATAATATAGTGCAATTCTCAAGTAATCTAGCTAAAAATTACAAAACCAATTCGACGGGTAGACTATATGTTGTTCAAATCTTTCAAAAATTATGTTATATATGTATTAAATCCTTCAAAAGCTAAGCATTATTCAAGGCATCTAAATATATTTTTGGAGTGACCAAGTAATGGTATGTTATGTATATTGCTCAAACTCATCAAACATATCGTAGGGTTTGTCAAATCCTCCAAAATATGTGTTTCTGGAGGATCTATTGCGAGTGTAACACATTTTCAGAAGGTCCAAACAACAATATAGCTACTTACAACAATATAGCTGATAGCGACTAGGATATTAAGTGGCTGAATTTTTTTCAAAAATATTATCGAGTATGTATCGAATTCTTTAAAAGCTATGTATTTTCTAAAAATTTCAATACAAGTATGAGAAATTGTACTAACTTAGATATCTAAATTATATGTATTCAAACACAAAGAAATCAAATTGAAGATAGGTTAATATAATAAGAAGGATGTGTATAATATCACATTGTAAAACCACAAATGGACTATAGTTTTTTTGCCATAACTTGAGGGAGCAACCATATCTAGTTAGTATTTTGTAGGTAAGTTTTGTCTTTATTTGTGGTCAAGGCTAAATGGCCATAAATGTGCAATATCTAACTATATATTATAATATTGTTGGAATAACATTTTGAATGGTGAATTGTACCTCCCTAAATTTAATGCCCCTATACTCTTTAGGGAACATTTTGATAAGATAGAGATGACACAATGGAGCAATGGGTGATGGATTTGGTTTATTAAATGATGTCATATGATCTTACTGAGGAACACCCTGAAACATTTCCACACACACCATTCACAAAATCCACAAAACAAAACAAAATTACATAGTATGATGTTATAAGAAAACGAAAAAGGATAAAATATACGTAGATTTTATTGTTATTTCATATAGATAGATAAACTATTTATATAGGTCATCTTTGATGAGAATAATTACCTTAAAAAAAGAAGGGGTGGGAGGGTAAAATAACAAATAGACTTGTCTATAATATTGTAAAAGTTCTTTATATGAGTAGAGTATATTTAGCTTAAGTTCAATTCCAATATGATTTAAGTTATACTATACAATGATAGTGTATATTATATTCATTATATGTATAATTTAACTTCCTATCTTATGCATGGATAATGTATATTTTATTCGATAATCTGACTGTATAAATATTTTTTTATATTTACCGATGCACATAACATAAATTTTTAAAATTACTTCTAGCAAATTCCATTGATGTAATGAACTAACATACATATCTCTACCGACATGTAACTTCCACTGGCTAGATAAGAAATAATATAAAATTCAAATTAAGAGTATATACAATTTTTTTTAAAAAAGACATATATATATAGGCAAGCCAATTATGTATACCATAAGGTTTTTAAAAACTACCCAATTGAGTATGAAAAAAAAAAAGATGATTGATGATGAAATTGTCTATATTTTGCACTGTAAAAAACAGACCAATCCTAGACAAAGCTGACATGTGAAATCTTGCTAAAGTCTACTAATTACACTTGCCATTTAATATTTTTGCAAAAAGACATAAAACATGATATAACAAGCAAATCTATCAAATATATAACAAATCATGAATATCCATACCAAATGTTGAAAGATCTACAAGTAAAGTTTACTCAAGTAGTTAAAAACATGAATCACATCGAAATATAAGTTGAAATACTATCGATTCTTGTGATTAAATAAGTGCATAAAGTTTGATCAAATATAATTAAGTACATCGAAAAACACTATTGATTTTTGTGATAAAAAAAAAGATTAACGGAAAACAAGTGTTCGAGGTTTGATCAAGTACTGACTAAGTGACGCTAGTTAATTGATAAGTGAAAACACTATTAATTTTTAATTCAGATAAAAATAAAAATTTATAACTAACAAAAAACGTTTATTCAAATAATCAACCACCTAGATCAAAAAATTAGATAATAGGAGAAACACTATCGATCCTCCTAGTCAGAAAAAAAATATCTATAGCACAAAAAAACATTTCACCTAGTTCTTAATAATTAAAATGTTATTTATTTTTTAATTAATAACAGTCACTGCCACTGCACTTCCATTAATACCACTACCACTTCTAAAAAAGCTGTCATCATTTGCATAATAATTAGTAACAAAAAAAAAAGTACTGATCAAGATCAATGTTTCAATTTCAAATTTCAATACCCATAAATAGTAATAATAGGGAAAAATAGGGTTCCAATTTTTTTATTAAAACTAGAAAATAGACATACATACCATACATCATGAAAAAAAAAATAAGATTTGTTTAATTAAAAACAAATCTTATTATTAGCTTGAATTTCCATTTGGTGGTGGCAATGACGATGATGATGAATGTTGAGGATTTGTTTTTTTGCGTTTCTTTTTTTCATAACTTATTCCTCTAGCTTTAGCTTGAGAGTCGCGAACTTCGCGAAGGTAAAGCCTAACTGCCCTTGCACCAAAAGGGTTAGTTTCGGGTTTTCCACCGTTTTCCTCATAAGCGGCTCGAAGCCGTCCTATGAGTGCATCAAGGCTCCCCCAGGCTTGTCTTAACGGGCACGGACAAGGTGCGGGTGGGTTTGGGTGCCCGAAAAATGGACATAGTTGAGTGTGAACCTTAGTCTTTCCAAATTGGTCAAGGTATCGAAGAAATTCTAGCACGTGTGCCCCACTACAACGAGTGAGAGAGAGTGGTGGTCTATGGTTTCTTAGGTATTGACCGAACGTGTTCCAATCACGACGTTTTTGGTTCTCGTATCGGCTTAGGGTTGTTGGAGAATTCGATGACGATGAAGCAGGATAACTATTATTATTATTATTATTACCCGCTAACATCGTCATCGAATTGTTATCAAGGTTGTGATTGTGATGATGGTGGTGGTTGATGATGACTGAGTTTGGTGAATCCACTTCTTGGTTGTGTTCCATTATCTTTGATCTTAGTGGGGTTTTTTTTTTTGGTTTTTTTTATGTTTGTTTGATTTGATGATCTTTTATTTGGGAGAGAGAGAAGAGAGGTGAGGTATAAGATGAATAAGAAGTTTTTTTTAGGGTAATAGAGGAGCTAGGGAGTAGGTTATAAGAACCAATAGATTTATAGTGAATTAGGGTTTTTATGTTGCTTGCTTATGATGACCATGTGAGGCCTGGTAGCTACATGATGGAATAAAATAGAGTGAATTTAGAGAGACAGGGGGTGATATGTTAAGATTGGGGAAAGAGGAGGGGGGCTCAACTTTAGTTTCTCTTATCTTGTTTGGGTTAATTTATGTGATTCGTTTTTCTTTTTGATTTGTTATTTAAAAGATAATTAGTTGATTATATTTTTTTCTGTTTTAATTTTGTCCTAACTTGATTTTGAGTAAAGAAAATAAAGAATATTTTTTAATCTTGTTATTTTAAAAGATACGTAAAATATATAGTAGAGCACTCTTTAAATATGAAAAGTTGAAATTGAAAAGTTATCAGAATACTTGTTTGTCTAGTTTTGATTTGACATAGAATTTTAAATCTTGTGTGCTCTTAATTTATTTATCTTATGGTGCTAAATATATATATCACGTAAAAAGTTAGAATTAAAAAGTTAACAGAAAAGAAAAGAAACATTCTTTTTAAAACTCATCTCTAACGCTTATTTTATATCACAAGTTTTAAAAGGAGTTTTTATTTTCTCTAATTTGATGTACCATCAATTACTAAATGAGTAATTATGTTTAAAGGAAAAATATCTGAAATATGTTCGAACTTTGATCGAAACTGCTGCAATAATATTGAATTTTGAAAAGAACCTTTTACCCCTTACATTATTCAACAGTGTATTTTAAATATATATATATATATATATATATATATATGTGTGTGTGTGTGTGTGTGTGTGTGTGTGAACATCATTATAAGTAGTAATGTGTGCACGTGGACACATATATACCCCTAAAACACACTATTAAATAGTGAAGGGGTAAAAGGTCCTCCATAAAAATTTGGTATCGTAACAATAATTTCAGCCAAATTAAGTTAAAGTGTTTTTCAAATCTTTTTCCCTATCTTTAATTTTATTTCGAAATGCTCAAAGACTCTATATTCGGATTCATATTTAAAAAAATAGATAATTTATTCCTCATACTCAATGTAATGTCACGAGACCAAAGAAATAAGCTTTTCTTTGGTTTTTAGTCAATAACTTGATCATTCCTATGATTAAAAAAAAAACTTTGATGTTTGTATGAACTTTAATTTCTGAAAATGTATACATAGATTGGCTGATTTTTTTCTAGAAATGGGGTTTGGGGGTGGGGGGG
>NC_028645.1:81279578-81353141 GCF_001406875.1 Solanum pennellii
GGTAGTAATGGTATTATTTTGGTAAGTGTAAAGGGACCTAGTTAGGGCTTTTGTGGAAATGAAAAGAGGTTGACAGTAAGATTGGAAATGATAGATGTAGACAGGAAAAAAAGCTTATACTATTTAGAGTTATAAAAAGAAAAATTTTTGAAAGTTGAGAATAATATGATTTTGTTTCCTTCAACTAGTGAACCCTTTTTTTTTGTGGCAGTGATTGACAATACCTTGATTAAAATGACCAAAATAACCTAACTTTTTTTGTTTTTATTCTTGGACTAGACTCTGCATGAGAAAAAAAAATATTCACATTTTCAACTTATTATTTGATCTTTACATTTGGCAAAAGTTAGGTATCTACCATCAAATCTGCAGGTCACATTTTTTACTTGAAAAAAGTTTTCATTATTAGGTTTATGAATTCGAATTTGCATCGCGTAAAGATAAAAGAATTTTGAGTTTATGAGTTTTTGAATTTTATTTTTAAAAAAAAAGAAGCAAATTACAAGGTTTTAGTACTAGGGGCGAAGCTAGCGTTTTGGCTACGGATATGGCCGAATTGAGTAGCTTTAGTTTAAACTCTGTATTTTTAGTAAAAATGAGTATAGAATATGTACAATTTTAAAGAATAAAATTTAGTTAACTTTTAATTCCGCCTTTATTCTGTTTGAATCAAAACGACTAAATTTTATAGGAACTTCGTAAGAAGAAGTGTACATATATCAAAAGTTTTTTTTGTTCTCAGAATTCGAATTAATATCTCTTGATTAAAGCGAACGAAACGTAAAAGAGAAAATGATCAACTATATATAAAACTTATCAATTGCATTTTTAGATTATTTAATTAAAAGAATAGTATTAAACAGTAAAATTCACATAAAGATCTTTAGAGGTAGTTTAAGATCCAATTGGTTAAATGGTTGTGGTAGTAGCAATATGTATCTTTGAGTTCTATCTTATTAATTGTCCTTTTTTTTTTACGCGAAAAAAATTCCTAATAAATCATAAAAAGAAGGGTATAATGAAAAAATAAATAAATGAATTCGAGCTTGATTTTTGTAAATTGATAAATAATTTGAGATAACTATTTATAATAAGGTGAACAACTAATATGAAACGGACGAAGTCTGTTCGAAACACTAATTATAGATGTCAATGCCCTATTGGTTGTTTTTTCTTGATACAAAACATTAGTTAGACAGTTAGTTGAATGTTATAAATGTTATGCTAACTTTGAATAGCTTGATGATATATATTATAAATAGTGTTTAACTAATAATCCTCTTTACTTATATTCTTAATTAAAAATGATCTAGTTCATATAATAAGCTATTTTTTTGCCTATTATGTCGAATTCTCAACTTGTATATTTGTGCAAAACTTTGTATAGTTTTTGTTTATACTTTCTTCTGCGAGCAGTCACAAGATGAAAACTAGAAAGAGAGTTGAGCTTAGGCTCCCCTCTAATTTTTAATCTACGGTTATAAAAGGTCATGTTTGTCGTTCATTTTGTATTCCTATGATACTTAAAAATAAAATTTTGAAGAACTTGATAGGAACAACAGAGTTTAAAGAGTATTTTCAAAACTAGAGAATTAAGCTAGTATAGAAAATAGAACCAGAAACAGATTATAAACAACATACAAAATATTTTTCTTAAAGAAGAAAATAAAGCTCACTGAATGCGCAATGTCGCCTTAAGGAATTTTTATTATTCCCCTCAAGTATCTTAGGTTAATGGAATATATCCTCCCAGGATAGAACGATCTTACTTACTGATGTATCGGTACCTAACACCACGGTGTTAGCGAACCACTCAATGGCATTAAAGTACACTTAGAATACTAAATTTAATAGTAGAAGAAGAAGAAGTCAAGAAAATCCATTTTCCTAAAATGAGAGGATATCCCTCAATTTATGCAAAACGAAGGGTAGTGTGAAAATGTTCTTATTATTCCTTATCGGAAAGGTCACAAACTTTTGGAAAAGTCATAACTTCGTAAACTCATAACATTTTATAAAAGTCAAAACTCTTCGTAAAAGTCGCAACTCTTCATTTTTCATTTACATTTTTTAAAATCCAACAACGTCACCATATCGCGGTAATTTTTATAAAACAAATCTCAATTGAGAGAGAGATCATTTATTCACGGTAAGTTGATGATCTTTGTACTTGTGTCAATATTTCAAAAAGAAAAAAAGATGTAAAATTAATAAGGTCATGAAAATGGAGATATCATTGTAGTATTAGATTTAATGCATTTCATACAATTAAAGATATCTTGGACTTACTTTGTATTTAGCTTTTTGGAATACAAGAAGTAGTAATGTGTAACAATAAAATTTAGTGTCCAATTTTTTATTTTTTAAGAAAATGAATATGAAACTTAAAATGTTGAAAGTTGTACACATTCATCATTTACATAATAAAAATATTTATAGTAATAAAATCATGACCAAATCATAAAGTTTGACCTTAGAATGTCAAATTTAGGCAATTGCCTATTTATGTTTATGCAACTCTTAACAACCTTGACCAAAAAGGAGATGATAATTAATGCTAAAGAATTTTCTTAAAAAAAAATAAATAAATCACTCATCTAACAGTAACTTTTTGCAATTGTCTTCAGATTATATTTGGTGTATAATTAATATACAATATATACGAAAATTTTTTACATAACTCATACACGGTATAGGGTTGAATTTTGTTGTGGATTTTATTGAGAGAGAATTTCAGAAATAGCAAAAATAATAGACATAATAAGGCTCTATAGCTATAGTTTTGATAATTACACTCCATATTTATAGCTCTGTTTGTTATAGATGCAACAATTGTATATTTCTGCACATTTGTATATATCGTTTGCGAATATTCAAATGGGATAATTATATACAAATTTTATATTTATATATTTAGAAAATTTTCATAACTCCGTTTGTATATTTCGCTTGTCAATATATAAATATGATAATTTATTATTAATTTTTTTAAAATCGTATACAAATAGCTAGCATAAACATATACAATATTCTGAATTATACAATCAGAAACTGAATTATACAAATTTTGGATTTATTCAAATAAGCTAAATTATACAAATCAAACTAATAGCGAGATTGGATGAAACTATAGCTCAAAGTACAATTTTCCTATATAATAGCTATAACATTTAATATGGTTTAAATGTTTCCTATTCTGCACAATTTTCCCTATTATTAAGATGTTAAAATTCTTTTGGAATTTTTCATAGTAAATTAGATTTCAGGGCTTCATGCCGCGAATCCTCTTGAAAAATATAAGGGTCAATTTCGGAAGTGGAAAAAAAACTTATTGTTATTTAAATGATTATATGTTAAAAAAGTATGTTATATGGAGTATTTATTTTAATTGATAAGACGAGATTGGGGTTACTTTCCATTTTTTCATTACCTAAAGAAAATAAATAAACAACATTCTTTAAAAATAACATTTTATTAGGATATAACAAAAATATTTATGTTTATTCGAAAAAACAAAAGATTTTTTACCCAATTAAATACAATAGGGAGCCAAACTATTAACGATAAAAGCATTTTTAGACCAATTTATTAACAAATGACATTTTATGCAATTTCACATAATTTAGAAGCATATTATTAACTCTTCACCGTTTTTACATTAATGTCACAAAAAATACTTAAACTCTAATAGACGTGACATCTTAAAAATCCAATTGATTGAATATTTAATCTTTTACTTTAATTTATTGATAAATATTCGATTTTTTATCTGCTTTTATAGGTGAAAGGTCATGGAGACATACCATCTACGATCCATAAATCTCTCATCAAAAATCGTATCCAAGCTATCTAATTGGTCTGTATTTTTTAAATTTAGTGAACTAAAATATCTTCGAAGCTAATGTAATATAGCATAAATTTTTTGAAAAAAAGTTTAATACATACATAAAGCATGGGTAATATCCATTGTATAAGTTGCTATATATATATATTTATTTTTTATATATATTTTTTCATTTTATTAAATATTAAAATATTATAATATTTTCTGTGTTGGATCTATTTCAACATGTTTATGTAACCGACAATGTCCCAAGTATCCACAGTCTACAAGCATGAATTCATATCAATTTGTCTCCAACTTCTGTGTATATATATAGTGAACAATCTAATTATTATCTCTTTCTTTTTCTATCGATTTCGATAAGACTCGATTAATATGAAATGCATTGTTTATAAATTCGAAGGTCTTGCTTCGGATATGATAAGATGATTTGTTTCGTCGTGTAAAATTATTGAAATTGTATAAATTTGAATTTTGCTATTGCAGAATAGGCTCTTTTATATTAATGTCGAAAGAAATTAATTTAAATGACAATAGTCTTAAGGACGTAAAAAAAATTATCTATAAATATTTTTTTATTTTGTTTTTGGTTTTCCACCCGGTATTCAGAGCTTCAATGTTCAGATGGCATATTGTAAGGCTCATTAGGGGGTGACACTCGCAACAAGATTTTCTCCATACCCAGGACTCGAACCCAAGACCTCTTATTAAGGGCGAAGCACTCTCTAAATATTTTACTATTTCTTCTACTTTCTGTTTTAATGCTCTGAATGCATGAAAGAAAGATAAACCAAAATTCAATGAAATAATACTCAAAAAGGAGCTTTTTTACTTATGAATTTAACAGAATTTAATAATTTTGATCATATTTTATATTTATACTATATATTCAAAATTCAATAAGTTATAATTTTTAAAATTCAAAAATAATAAATTTAAAATCTCGAAAAATATTGAAGTCATTACAATCCAACATTACCATGTTTCTAAAGTGAAGTCTACCTAGCTAGTAATCTAATATCTCAAGTGTATCACAATGACATTACTATAGAAGATTTTTATAGATAAAGAAATAACAAAATAATTTTTTTTAAAAATCACATTTTGAAACATGACGTTACAGTGAAAGTGATGTACAAGAAATATGTTTTATTGAACAATACTCAATTATTATTGTACAGACATGTTAACGTTACATATCCGGAAAATATGTTAAGGCGTAACAGTTGACTAGACATCTGAAGATAACATATATTATTTAACTAATCTCTCTTGACACTTGCAACAATCGATAAATGCCACGAAACTTAAGTTACAACTACTTATTAGAATATCATATTCAATTATTCTCGCATAGGCAATGGTAACGTTACGTCTGGAGAATAAATTAAGGCGCAATAGTTGATTAGACATTTATACATGTTGTTAAACTTATATCTCCCAACACTTGCATTAATTGAAAAATGCTATGAAACTCAAGTTACAATCACTTAGGCCCCAATTAATCTAGATTCGCATTCACTATGTCAAAAATTATCTTTAGCAGAAATTAATTAAAGGTAATAGCTTAATTGTTACTAAATGTATATTTTTAGCGGCAATTAACATTTTTTATATATCCTAAAACCTTTAGCGATATTGAGTCTGATTGCACTTAACTAATTCCTATAAGACTTTGTTACCGTAATTATTGGAAACTAGGACTAAATTGTTCGTTAACTCTATTTTAATTAGGACTTGAACCTGAAATATAAATGATCTTACTATTAGAGTCATAATAAATTTAAGATATTTCTCAAATTTCACAATTTGAAACATGATGTTACAGTAAAGTAATGTACTAGAAATGAATTTTTGAACAATATTCAATTAATCTTGCATGGACAATGTTAACGTTCATGTCTCCTATGTATACGTTAAAACGTAATAGCTGACTAGACATATAAAGATAACAAATTATTGAATTAAAATTGATTAATGTTTATTGAAACTTATGTTACAACCACTTAGGCCTAAACAATTTTGAACTTCTAGTACACAAGTCTTATTCAATTATCCCTTTTTATATGGTGACATTTTTGGTGTTATCCATATTCATCTCAAGGTGAAAATAGTACCCTAATTGATTAGTCATGTCGGCTTAAAGATTCTTTTTTCATTTTTTTTTTTAAATCTAAAAAAATAGAATAATGTTTGTGGAATTATTTTGATTTTTTTTCCCATTGAAATCTCACATCTTTTTATTTTTTTTGAAGAATCTTGTCATGTTGCTTTCAAGATCTTGAGTGGATGAAGCAAATAGTCTTCACTGAATGAAAGAGACTTAATTCCAACTATTTTTAATTTTTACTGAAAAACTTTATATTATATTGTATGTCATTTTCCTACATTATTAACACTAATTCTAGATTTTTATACTATGACTTCCTCATTCAATGGATTTAAAAAACTATTTGACATGCAGGGAAAAAGATTAAAATTATACATATGATTGGTTCGGACATGAACCAACATGGATTGTACTACACTGGTGGAAGTGTTTCACTCTTAATCAGAAATCTCGGATTCAAGCTCTGGATACGAAGAAAATTCTGCTAGAAGCGTCACCCCGAATGGGCCCTGCAGTGCGCGATTCGAATTTAATCGGAATTTCAAGATGGGTTGTTCATATGTTATCTGAACAAGACAACTGAATGAATACCACTGAGGCGTAAAAGGTTGGCTATAGTGGTTCTGAAAAAAAGTAGAAGTAGGCCAAAGAAATATTAAGGAGATGAGATTGGACGGGACATAACTCACATGCAACTTACGGAAGACCGATAGGAGGTTATAAAAGTCGATGGTTAAGTTAGAAGGTTAGTAGAGACTAGATAGGCAGACGTCATCTAGTTTTCGTTCTATGTATTATGATGCCCTTGTTTTCTTATGCTTCATTTTTTTTATACATGTTATTACCTTTGCTTCGGCATCATATTATCCTTTATAATATATTTTTTTTTGAGCGAAGGTTTTTCAGAAATAATTTTCAATCCTCATATAGTCGGGATAAGGATGATAACATCATCCTTTTCAAATTTTATTTATGAAATTACACTGAATATGTTACTGTTTATAAATTATATATATACAAGTAATCCTAGTACGTATTAGTTAGTTAGTAGTAAATTTTCTTGTTTATGGTTTTAACCTTATGTTAATTGTGATAATTAATAACTATTGGAGATAGTGTAAAACTTCCTTTAAAAGGGGGAATTTTCATACATTTTTTTCTTTAATGGTACATTCAAAGAAATTATTAGTACAAGTTGTTGGCTCGAGATAAAAAAAAAATATTTTGCAGTCTTGTTTTTTGTGGTCTCTAATTTTTGGTTTTAACATGTATTAATAATGTACTTAAAGATTTCAAAATATATTTATCATGTCCTTGATATCGTAACTAGCTAAAATGCAATTCAAAAAGGAAATATTGTTGCTATAAACATTAATTGTATAGGTCGGTAAAGTCTTGATCAATTAAAAAAAATCGTTCATTTGACTTTAATAGGTAGGTTTTTGAAAATAAGAGTAAGTTTTTTTTTCCTTGAGGTAAAAAACCTAAACAAATATTATTATATTTCATTGTCAGTCGAAAATTATTCTATTTTAAATAGGAAAAAAAAAAGTAAAAATCATATCGAAAACTTAAAAGAATCTCTTTGAAAGTGTATACCCTCCTATATTAAACAAGGTTAATTTAATAAGTAGGTTCCTAAAATTTTGGATGATAAATTATTAATCTTTCCAATAATAACACTGCGTTGGATTGGATGAGTTCTTAAACTTATAATGTTTAATAAAACTTCTATTTATTTATTTTTATAACTCCTACACATTCTAAAAATGGAAAACTTTTTTTGATTAATTTTTTTAAAATCATTTTATTTTCTTTTTCGAAAAAATTTTTAATTTTTAACTTTTCATGTCATATGCTTAAAGCTATAACATTTAAATTTTTTTAATACAATCTACATATATTTAATATATCAAAATGTAGGCAAAGTGAACAAATATTCGATTTTGGAGGCGTCATTTAATTTATCTCAAAATTAAAAAAAAAAAAGAAAAAAGGATAAATATACATTCGAACTATTATAAATGGTATGCAGATATCTTTCATCATTTTCTTGGGACATAAGTGTCCGTGCCGCCCAAAAGGTAGAGCATATATACTTTTTATACTAACAGACATACACGTGTCATAATTTTATCGCCAACCCGATATCGAATCGACAGATAAGATTGTGTCACGTGTCCCTATTTAATCTTCTGTTAGAGTGAAGGGCATATACGCTCTCGTTTTTGGACGGTAGGGGCACAATTGTCCCAAAAATATGACGAACGAAATCTGCATATCATTTATAATAGTTCAGAAATATATAATGTCCTTTTTCCCTTAAATGCAATTCGACTCGCTTAGGAACAATTTCAAATATATACAATTAAAGTTACAAATGTTCGCGTATGAAGTACGACAGGCTTATATATTTTTATGTAAAGTCTGACCTCGTAAAATTTAAATATCGAATATTGTTGTCTAAAATTTCATATAGTTTATCAAGATCAAATTCAAATATGTTTTATTGAAATAGTAATAGTAGTTTTGACAAGATTTCAGATATATTACATATAGTAGCTACATTTTTTTTAATTGAAGTTGTGGATTTGACATCAATATTTTCTTATAACAATAAAAAAAATTAATAAATGACCATATATTATAAAAATAATTATGATAATAATCTTAGTTGTCTCCTCCATGATGTTCTCCAAGTTTTGATGCAAAGTAATTTGTTCCATACAAAAGGTGCTCATAATTATATTCTTGTTTAGCACAAACAAATCGAATAAAATTAACCAACTTTAAATTAAGTGCTCATCACTAAGATTGAACCGTTAAATACCACATAAAAAATCATTAAAGTAATTCACGTCTTATCTTGTAATCAATTTAAAGAACAAATATCAAAAAGATTTAATTTGTTGGCACTTTTGGGAGCCAAAATCAACTTATCTAAAACATATTTGTCTCAAAATTTAAAAGTTGTCGTTCTATGTGTTTTTAAACATAATTATCAAAAATATATTTGAATTATCAATTTTCAGTAAGTTTTATAATTTAATGTTTAATTGTATAATTCTTCTATCTGAATCATCGATCGTTGTCTATATATTAGAACACATTTAATTGAGTAGATGATAATTATCCAAGTAGAGAAAGGTACCAACTCATAGTTTGAATGTAAAATTCACGAAATGATAATAGTTCACATGTATTATTTTAAAAATTAACTCGTTTGTTTTTTTTTCCTCAAAGAAACTAAAAGATTCTTATTTTTGTCAAATAATGAAATATTTATTACTAAACAATCATTCAAAAAAAAACGGTAAAAATGAATTTCTAGAAAAGAAAAAAAAAACATAAACCCCCCAACTTACAAATTATAGAGAAAAACAAGCATTTTCCCGAAATCTCTAGACATAAATATTACTTTCTATATATGCATTACGAAATCTACTAGACATAAATATTACTTCCTCCGTTTCAAAAAGAATGTCCCTATTTCTTTTTTAGTTTGTTTAAAAAAGAATGACCCCTTTCCTCTTTTGGCAACACTTTAATTTTAACTTTTCACGTGACATGTTTAAGACCACAAGATTAAATGACATTTTGGTACATTTGACATAACTTTAATTTAGAAACATAAGATTAAAAAGTCTTTTTTCTTTTCTTAAACTCTGTTCCAAGTTGAACTAGACCATCCTCGGAGGGAGTAAGTTTTTTGAACATATTTACTCACTAGTCTATTAGATTGTAGCTTAATTAGTACAATTCGAATCTTATGAAGTTTAAATCCTTGATTCATATTTCCTAATAATTGTAGAAACAAAAAAAAAAAAAAAAAAAAAAAAATTGTAGAAACAATTTTCATTTTTGCATATGATTACTCAGAGGAACTGTTCCTAGGCCCAGTTCTAAAGGCCCAAAAACTATGATAATAGCCCAATATTTCACACCACAAACTCAACAAGCCCATATAAATGTGAAAATTTGCTCCTAGTGACTTATGATCTTTCTCGGAACTCGAGACACTCCGAGCACGCTCCGTCTCTCTATCTATCTATCTCTTTTTCTAACGAGTTCAAATTTAAGAACGTAAGAGTCATTTGAACACACTCCAATTCATGACATTATCTTCAACAACGTGTGGTGATCTTGGATCGCCACACCTTGCGAGTTGATAATGCAATGAACATCATCGACTTGAATTATGGCATCGGCTTGATCACTTTGACCAATTTTAGGAACCCATCACATGTGAGTGTAGTGAATGGCGTTAACTCGGTCCATGGGCCTTTATCTATTGAGCCCATCGTAAATGTTCAGTTTGGGCCCTTTAATTTTTGGACATTCACAAATGGGCTTATGAATTTTTTTGTATTGGGCTTTTAGACTGGCCCAACACAGTAGATCCAGCCCAAAATAAGCCACCGACGAAAATGATTAGAAATTGACAGCTTTCGTTGAAGTCCACATGCAACTTGTAGTATTAATTATGTAAACTTAAATTTTAAGATAATTATATTTATTTTTACTTAATGTATATAGTTACTTTAAATAATTTCTACATTATATATTATAGCAGGTAACACTTATTTTCAAGATTTCATATTTGACATCTCAAGATAACTTATATATATATATATATATACTAGACACATGCGGTTCGTGCTAATACGGGGCCAATATTTATTATTTCTTATTTTATTTTATGTGACACGGATAAAATTTAGAAAGTTAATTAAACTACAATATGATATTAAATACTTTAAGTTATTAATTATT
The DNA here is from genome assembly GCF_001406875.1 of Solanum pennellii. Lineage (NCBI taxonomy): Eukaryota > Viridiplantae > Streptophyta > Magnoliopsida > Solanales > Solanaceae > Solanum > Solanum pennellii. The sequence goes on from NC_028645.1 coordinate 81,290,306, forward strand.
GTAATTTATAGTATCTTATGTAATTTTAAATAATATATGTTATTTTCCTTGTCCCAATATATATGACACAAATAGAATTTTAAGAGTCAAATATGTTGTTAATTATCGCGTGGAACCACACATGTGAAGCAGACATATTGGTTGTCTCTTGTGTTGCAACTAAAATATGAATAAGAAATATATTTATGTATACGAAATGTCAAAAGCCTCAAATTAATAAATAAGCTAAAATTAATCAAAGACTTCTACTAATTAAAACACAAATTTTCAAGCTGAAAATCTTGTAAATAAATTAGTAGATGTAGAGGTCTTTAACAATACTCCCTCGTCCACTATTAATTGTCATACTTTCCATTTTTAAAGTCAAATCATAAAAAATTTTGATCAACATTTTACAATATATTTTTTCATCATATTGATATGCAAAAAATTGCAATATAGTTTTGAGTATCTAAATTTTTTGGTTAAAATTCAAATTAATGTAATTTAATTTAAAAATTAGTCAAATTGACTTTTAAAAAACGTAACATAACAAATAAAAGTAAATGGAGGGAGTAATTAATTTAGCGGGAAAAAAAAACTGAAATTAAAACAGAAATTAAAGATGATGTTGGAAATGTTTGAACCCCAGACCTTGAGGTTGAAATATGAAACCTAATCTAGTAGGCCAAATAGTTGGGTATGTAAATAAACACACAGCTGATATAAAGATGTTGACCTTCAGCTGTGTGCTTATTGTCACTTACATATAAGAAGTAGAAGTAGATATATATATATATATATATATATATATATAAATTAAACTCACCTATTATTATATAGAGGACTGTTTTACAAAAAATAAATAAAAATTAGAGGATTGAAGAGTTGGGTTGAGAAAAAAAAAACATCAGATCAAAGTTTAAGGTCGTAAAAGTTTTAAAAAGATGTATCATAAATGAAATAATTTTATATATTTTTATTTTTTTAACTCAATGTTCGAAATTTGTATTAATATCTAATTATATCTGAATTTGTGTTGAAAAATTTCATATTAATAAATAAAACGCTCTTTTAAATAAATGTAACTTTATATTAAAGTAGGACTCATATCCGAGATCTTCTTAAAAACAGAAAGCTATGTTGCGTGTGTTTTAATCTACAATTAATTTATATATCAATTTATATTATCTAAGATCTGTCGGCACATAAATTATATTTCTTTGATATCACTTTCAACTTTTTACATCTTTCCTTATCACAATGAAAAAATGATTTTCTAATGGAAAAAAGTATTATATGTGTGACAATATCTAATTGCTCTGAGTTCAAAATATATTGACAATAATACTATGTTTTATATATTACTTTGTTCGTAGCATTTAAATAAAATAATTTAACCTTATTGATTAAAAAAAAAGTAACAATGCAAATTAGTTGATTATGATTAAATAATGAATATATATTAATGGTTTTGATACTAACACGGAATTAAATAAATTGTGTAAAGAAATAAAAGAGAAGTATATATGTTTGTTTAGCTTTAGAAAACTTTAATCTTCATAGTAGTATATATGTTACAGATTTTGATCAAAGTTTTGTGATATAAAAATTAATATTTGATAATGCACTCAGACATTAATTATATGCAGACTGAAAATATTGTTAAGAGTGTAATATTACACTTTATAGGTATTATTCAGTTATCGATGTGAGATTTTATTTAATGTTAAATATCTTCTCTTCTAACTCAGTTACATTCTAATTAATCCATTACCACAACTCACGATCACCTTTTCGAACTAATTAGAAATTTTATGATTCATAATGTGTCACTCATACGAAAGTATTTATGTCCATTGAAGCATATATATAGCTAATTTCTTGTCGTTCTATGATTTTCAAGATATCTGTGGTGTAGTAAAAATTATAAAGTCAGTCCTACACTATCATTTTTTATTTTTATATTTATCTCACTAAATTATTGATTTCGAATTACATGTCAATTAAAAATCACTAAAATTTTTAAATAAGAATATCACTCGTCCATAATAAATTATTTATTTATAGTATTATAAGAAATGTTGAAATTTATTGCATCAAGAGCACATGGTGACCATCCATGGGCAAAGATCCCATTCCTCATGGAATTTCAATTTTCTAATTATTTATTAATGTCACGAGTTCAAGATCTCAACAAATTTTTAATCATTTTTATTTCTTAATTAATAACCATATTAAAAAAATGGAAAATATCCAAAAAGGAGCATACATTCATTTATATACTTGCTAATAGCCTTGAGCAGTAAAGATATTCAAATAATAATCTCCAAAAAAAGAACTCTTTCAAGTTTGCCATAAATAATAATTTTTCTAGATATATATACACTAGTTTTGGATATTATTATAAGTCCAATAATGTGTTAAAATTATTTTTTACCTAAAAATAGAACACAAATTTCCAGGTACACTTTTTCAAGGAACTTATTTATTGACATGCTTTAAAAATTTTATATTGGTAAATTTTGTTTAATCAAAGTTGTAACAATAACTCAAATTTTCTATTTGTAAAAAAAAAAAAAAAAGATCAGTAAGACACTAACTATGAAAAGAGGGAAGAAAAAATCGATGTATATTTTATCCTTCACAGATTATACTTATCAAATTACATTAAACATGATGTTATAGAAATTATTTACGAAAGAATATAATAAATACATTATGTGTGTATTATTTTTTATTTTTGGAATATTAACATAAATGGCCAGTCAGCCAAGTGATCCCCAAATAAGCTTATTTTAAAAATTATTACAATTCACATATATTTAGATAAAATAAAAAAAATTAAAGTATTCGTAAATACTCAATATGAAATGTTTTATATATTCCCGTGATAAATAATTATGTAAATGGTAATAATTTGAAGGTTATACAATATGCAAGATTGTATTGTGTAATTTTTTTAATTAACAAATTTTATAAATAAATACTTGCACGTGATCTGTCAATTTGGCCTGTGGGTTTAAAATAGTCCTTTAAAATATGCATTTAACATTTTTGATCCTTTAAGTTAGCTAACAATTAATACTTTTAATCTTCCTCAAATATTTAATAATTTATGTTTGTAAAATTTAATAAAAAAAGATTTTATCATAAATACCATAAAAGTCTAATTAAATTCTAAAATATGTAAACACAAGAAACTACACTAAACACCAAAAGATAGAGTAAAAAGAAGAGCAAAAATTACATTAAGGGCCCGTTTGGATGGGCTTAATAAAAGTAGCTTTAAAAAAATACTTTTAAAAGTGCTGAAACTTATTTTTAAAATAAGCAGTTATGCGTTTGGATAAAAGTGCTGAAGTTGCTATGCCAAACGTGAAAAGGGAAAAATGAAAGAAAGAGATGTTAGGGTTATGTGGGTAATTTGGAGATTGTATAAAAATATTAAGGGCAAAAAGATAAAAATGTGGTTAACTTAAAACAGCTTATAAGCTAAAAAAAAAAAGCACCCCTACCCCTACCCCATCTTTTAACTTTTGGCTTAAAATAAGTTTTTTTTAACTTAAAATAAGTTATTTTGAGTATTGCCAAACAGCTAAATAAGTCAAAAACCAGCTTTTAAGTCAGTTTGACCAGCTTTTAAGCTGAGCCAAACAGGCTCTAAAAATGTGTACGACACTCTAGAAATAAAAAAATAAAATAAAAATTACACCTCTAAATATGAGTTTTTTTTTTTATAAAAAAAATAATCATACTCTCTATCAAATCTAACAAATAAAATTTAATAAATATTTAATGAATACTAAAAATATTTTTTTTCGTGTATACTTGAAATTATTTTCAATATACACTCTAAGATAATACTCTCTCTATTTCTAAAACAAATAAGTACAATTTTGAATTTGTTTTAAATTTATTGACATTTTAAAATTTATAAATGATTGATCTTATTTTTCCAAAATTACCTTGTTTGTAATTATTTTTTATTTTCTAGGAATAGGCCATTTTTGTGTCTTTTTTTTTTTCCTTCAATTTCACACTTATCAACATGAAAGTTTGTACCTTTCACTTCTATACCCTTTATTTTCTCAAAATGGCATAAAATATCCCTAGATTTTCACCTTCTCACTGAAAATGAGATCCAATAGCCCAACCCCAACCCCACCCTGTCGGCACCCCACCCCCATTCCTCCCAACTGTATCCAATAATACATTTTTTTCATTTTATACAGAGCTTTGTTCCACTCTCTTTCTCTCCATCATACACTTAACTATTTTCTTGTTTTTCTTGACACGTCCTACTATTCTCAATTTGTAAAACGTACTCATTTCTCCAATTTCAGATCTGCATCTATTCTGCTGTAAGATTCTTTTTTATTTTTGTGGATCTGACTGATTTCTTGCTTACCTATTTGCTTTTTTTCTACTTCTTAATTGGTTTCACTCGGCAAAGTTCTAAGTTTTTTGTTCAAACGTTAAAGACGCGTTTAATGGTAGCGATTAATATTGATGATTTGTATTAATAATTATAATTTTTTTTTTCAATATTCGATCTTTCTTACAGATTTTGTACAAACTTAATCTCTATTATTTGCCTATCCAGTCAGAGTTGTAATCTTTCGTTGTACTGTTTCGAACCCGAACCCTCGCCATTTTGCTTGTTAATTCAAATCTTTTTGCTCTAATATTGTGGACGCTTTAGTTACTGCTTAATCTTGTTGATTTGTTGTAGCAATCGTGAGTTTTTTCTTAATATTGAATATGGCTTACCCATTTGCTCTCTTTTGCTTCTTAATTGTTATAAGCTAGTTTAAAGTTTGCTCTAATGTTTTAGCCCCTTTTAACACTAGTAGTTAATCTTGTTTTTGCCGGATATTGAATCTGGCTTATCCATTTTGGCCTTTTTTGATTGTTAATCCTACCTAGCGTAAGTTCTGATCTTTTGCTATAATGTTTTAGATCCTTTAATGTGTTAGAATGTTTTGAACTAGTGTTTAATCTTGTTGATTTATATTAACATGTTTGTTTTTAACATTGAATCTAGCTTACTCATTTTTGGCCTTTTGTGCTTGTTAATCATGCTCAGCTAGGGAAAGTTCTAATCTTTTGCTCTATTTCTTGTACATGCCATTGCTTAGTCTTGTTGATTTGTATCGACAATCATGTTTTTTTTAATATCGGATCTGGCTTGTCCAAGACATTTGCGTTTGAGCTGGTTAAGTATCCATCTAGGCCAAAATTTGTTCTTTGGTTCGGTTGTTTGTACTCATTAATGTTACTGGTTGATCTTGTTAATTTGTATCAGTAGTAATTATGGGTCGTTTAATGGATCATGTTGGATTCTGCTTATCCTTTGCCATTTTTATGCTAAAATTCTCAGCTAGGGTAATATCTGTTTTCTGCTTTTGTTGTTCGACCTATTAATGCTAATAGGGCCTAGACTTGTTTATTTGTATAAGTAATCCTGGATTCTTAATTGCATCAACCCAGATCCGTGTTTCAGCAAGTTTAAATTATCCTTATACCTGTCATCAGTATAAGCACATTATTGCTTTGATATCCAAGGATAAAAGTTGAATTTCATTGGTCTTCACAATTAGTCCAAATGTTTGTATGCATCGGAATCTTGTTCATAGTTGAGATACTACTCAGCTGTAGATATGGGAAGTTCCATTGTGAATTTGCATTTTTTTAATATAGTAAAAAGCATCTAAACTCTCTTTTTTCAGTCGTTGTACGAAAAATAGAATGTGAGGCAGTGGAAGACACTGCCGACAATGTAGCCTGAAACGTAAATGATATACCAGCAGTTAGCCAACTCTGTTTCTGGAATTTCACTTGACATTGTCTTCCTCTTCCAGTTCCATTTTTCCTTCTGAATGCATCACTTAGTACACTATAAGTGTGATTTGATGCCTATTACTTCTTTTTTTTGGGGGGGTGGGGGGGGTGGGGGGTGGATGTGGTTCTTTGGTAATCCGTTAAAAATAAGTGCTGGTTTGATCTTTCTTATCATCTATATGTTGCTCCGTCTCATTCCCTAACTGGCTAGAGAAGTAGACATACCTATCGTCTAATTTCAAGGAGTAATACCCAAGTTGGAGTATCATATCCGAGCTTGAGCCAGGAAAATTTCGTGGAGTTCAATATGACTTCAAAGATTGTTTCTGAGATCATGAAATTGTACAAGAAACATAGTAGAAGTTTAATTTACATGTTCTTTTCAAAGAAATATAGTATGTGTGAATGCAAGATTGCAATATCTACTTCGGTTGGACGTTTATAATGCTTTTTTTTTAATTTTTTGGATTCTTTTTTGAAATATCTCGGTGGCTTTTCTTTCTTTTTATTTTAATTTTTATTTTTTGTTTGCCCTTTGCCACACTACTCGAGTTGATCTAGTTGTTTTTGCATGTGATTTTGCAGGTTATTTCACCAATAGAAGAAATCCATCTTCCTTCAGAATCTAATTTCTGCAATCTGTTAGGTTCGGGATCTTGGAGCTAACTGGTCCACCTAAGCAATGACTTCTAAGAACTGAAGGGGAAAGGGTGAAGGTGAAGCTTTTTTAAAGATTCTAAAACTACACAAATGATGCGAGGGAGATCAGATGGAGCGCAGAAGAAGCGCTTATTGACTTCTGTAGCTGTTGTTGCACTCTTTGTTGTTGTCCTGTATTTTTATTTTGGCTCTAAGAGCAACGGTGAGTCTGCTTTAGAGTATGGAAGCCGATCATTGAGGAAACTGGGATCCTCGTATTTGGGTGGAGATGATGACTCTGATCTTAGCAGCAAGCAAGATGAGAAGTTTGGGCTGGAAGATGGTGAAGATGGCATCGTTTCTAAGAGCTTCCCAGTGAGTATTATTTTTCCTTTTATATTGTTCTTTTTCGTTTTGTTGATAGATGATGTCACAATCACTCTCATTTAACTAACCCGTGAGACTGTGTGGCTATATGGAAGACCGGGAAAACACTTGCCGCATTTTGGTTGTCTTGTTAACTTTCTAACTTTTGTTCTACTATTTTTGTCTCTTTAAAGGTTTGCGATGATCGACATTCGGAGTTAATTCCCTGTCTGGACAGGCATCTCATATACCAAATGAGATTGAAGCTGGATCTAACATTAATGGAGCACTATGAAAGACATTGCCCATTGCCCGAAAGACGTTTCAATTGCTTGATTCCTCCTCCAGCTGGATACAAGGTGCATAAGCTATATCAGTACTAAATATAAGTCAAGAATATGCTCTAACTTCCAATGTTATTCGGGTTTTTTTTCTGATCAGACACATCTGTTTTTGCTTTCGCCCCTTGGATGTTGTTGTAGGTACCGATTAAGTGGCCAAGAAGTAGAGATGAGGTTTGGAAGGCAAACATACCACATACTCACCTTGCACATGAGAAATCTGACCAAAACTGGATGGTTGTTAAGGGTGAAAAGATCATATTTCCTGGTGGAGGCACTCACTTTCACTATGGAGCTGATAAGTACATTGCTTTAATTGCAAATGTGAGCACTCTATCTCTTGAAATATTGCAGATCTGTCAATAGAAAGAAATATGTAACCAGCCTTAGTTAAATCGTCAACTCTTAAGATGTTCACACTCCTCAAAGTTGTCTTACCTGTAATCGTGATTGCAGATGCTGAAATTTCCGAACAATAACTTGAACAATGGAGGAAGGATACGCACAGTTTTTGATGTTGGTTGTGGTGTGGCTAGTTTTGGTGGTTATCTTCTATCCTCTGATATCATAGCAATGTCATTGGCACCGAATGATGTGCATCAGAATCAGATCCAATTTGCCTTAGAGAGAGGAATTCCTGCATATCTTGGTGTTCTTGGGACAAAAAGGCTTCCTTATCCAAGCAGATCATTTGAATTTGCTCACTGTTCCCGTTGTAGGATCGATTGGCTTCAGAGGGATGGCATCCTTCTTCTCGAGCTTGATAGGGTGCTTAGACCTGGAGGCTATTTTGCCTATTCATCTCCCGAAGCATATGCACAGGATGAAGAGGATCTCAGAATATGGAAACAGATGAGCACACTTGTTGAACGCATGTGCTGGAGAATAGCAGAAAAAAAGAACCAAACAGTGATTTGGGTCAAGCCTCTAAACAACGACTGTTACATGGAAAGACCAGCTGGTACTCAACCACCACTTTGTCGGTCCAATGATGATCCTGATGCTGTTTGGGGTGTGAACATGGAAGCATGCATAACACCTTATTCTGATCGTAAGTGTCCTGTCTCTTGCTTATTTTCATTCTTGAGCATCGGTGATGGTGGGTATACCTGTGTAAAGCAGTAAAAATGCAGATAGAAGTGTTTTGTACCTGGTCAACTAAGCAATAGTAACTCATAACAAAAATAATGTTAACTTTGCGAACCCAACTTCAGAATCAGATAGAATTAAACACCAAAATTTGTAGTTTCCGGAAGGCTTTCTCGAACAATGCATAGTATACTGAGAAAGTCCACTCGTCAAAGCACCTAAGCACGATCAAAAGTTATAGTTTTGAGTGTACAATGTCATGTACACTAAACAATGTATAGCTCTTCCTGGATTGTTCAATCTTCTAAGTGAATTTTCGTGCGTATGTGCTAAGATTATGTTTGGAGCTTTTTATGGAGTGTTTACATCTGATATTGTTCCATTAGTTTTGTGATACAATAGGCATAAGCAGAAGTTCTAATTTGTTTTTATCAAAGAAAATAAGTCATAGATTTGCTGAAGCTAGTAAACAATGCTAATGTTAGTTCTGTTTCGTTTTCCTCAAAACGTATAACCTTATTCTCATTTTCTGATATCAGATGACCACAAAGTTGGCGGAAGCGGGTTGGCTCCTTGGCCAGCAAGGCTATCCACTCCTCCTCCTCGTCTTGCTGATTTTGGGTATTCAAGTGAAATGTTTGAGAAGGACATGGTAATTTTATGATCTTATTTTTTCGACTTCTGCCATATCATTCCACATGTGAGATTAAAGTGCTCAGGTGAATCGTGAGAATGGAAAGGAAAAGCTTATTATACTTCTTGCTTTTGTTGGCTTATTCGCAGGAGCTTTGGCAGCGAAGAGTTGAACATTACTGGAATATTTTAAGTTCAAAGATTTCTTCCGACACACTGAGAAATATCATGGACATGAAGGCCAATATGGGGTCATTTGCTGCTGCTTTGAAGGACAAAGATGTTTGGGTCATGAACGTTGTACCCAAAGATGGACCTAACACTCTCAAGATTGTATATGACCGTGGTTTGATTGGCACAACTCATGACTGGTACGTAAATGATTTCTTACTTCACAGAACTACGTAGATTTCTCCCGTCTATTTTATAGGCATCAATCTAGCATCCTTCACAAAATCGACCTTGTGAGATTCTCTTAGTAGGTCTATTAACCGACAGCAAAGATGAAATTTAAAACCTGCTTAAATATCAATAATCTGAGGAAAAAATGTACATTACTGTTTTAATTTGCTTGGACTCTTCAAAAATTCCAACATGTGCGTGTCACTTTTGGAGGATCTAACACGGGTGCAGCAACATTTTTGGTAAATTCTCTCAACGTAAGTCCTTGAGCCTAGGGTCTATTAGAAACTGTCTCTCTACCTCTGAGGGACCAAGGTCTGCGTACACTCTACCCTCCTAGTCCCCACTTTTTGGGACTACGCTGGATATGTTCTTGTTGTTGTTACCATAAGAAGCATGCAGACCTTTAGAATCTCGGAACCAGAGCTGATCATCGGAAATCTTACTTCCTTGCACATCGTTGAGTGCAGGTGTGAAGCATTCTCAACATATCCTAGGACCTATGATTTGCTCCATGCATGGAATATATTCTCCGACATTGAAAAGAAAGGCTGCAGTGGTGAGGATCTGTTACTCGAGATAGATCGCATAGTAAGGCCTAGTGGTTTTGTCATCTTCCGCGACAAACAACATGTTATTGACTTTGTAAAGAAGTATTTATCTCCGTTGCACTGGGAAGCGGTAGCTGATCCAACGCCAGATCAAGACCAGGAAGGGGATGAGATTGTTTTCATTATCCAAAAGAAGTTGTGGCTCACAAGTGAAAGCATCAGAGATACAGAGTAAATGAAGTTTGCTACACTAAAGCATCACTTCATCTTGATTCATTTTTTCTCCTAACTTTTGAGATAAATTAAGAACAACACACCTCAAAGGTCAAAGGAGATATCAGTTTGATTTTGTAGTATTTATGATATTTATTTCTTACTTTTCATCATTTTACTTAATTTCCAGTTGTTGTTTCATTTAGTTGACAAACTCATAGACTACATATTATATGCATTTATAGGCTCCATTCTTAAATTTTGGCATTGGTAAAAGCTTACTTTATGCATTACATGTAATGTAAACTTATGTGTTAAACATGTTGCTGAAATGCATAAGATTCAAAAAGTCTCATAGAAGGAGTTAGCAAATATATTTACTTGATATATGTTCCCTATTAACTTTTTTTTAGTTAATCCCTATTAGAGGTACTTAAAAACTATTAAAACCTTTCGGGGTAGTTCAGTGGTCTGGGCTCGGGATTGGGATTTTCATGTTAGAGGTCTCAAGTTTAAAAGTCCTTGCCAGCAAGCAATCGGTTTGCCATCAGGGTCGAACTCGTCGTACTGAGCTTGTCTGGTGCGGGTTTCTATTGCATAGAAGTAAAGGGTTTTATCCTGTCAACACTCGAAGGATAGCGAATGCGAATTTTTCTTAGAAATAAAAAAAAAAGTTAATGAAGTGGTTATTTCCCTTAACTATTCATTTAATAAGTAATACTACTAACAGCTTTAAATCTTAAATTTTTGCCTCTTCTACTAATCATGTTTGAATGTCAAATCAGTTAGTTATAGGCTGTGTGAATCTTCTATAATCATTTTTTGCTCTATATTTGGGTCTATTTGCCCTAACACTATATACTTTATTTTTTTTTTAACACAAAATAATATTTTAAAGGCACAATGCACATATATAAACACTTTAATAAATTTGGTCTTCATTAAAAGTTGAACACCTCAACTTTCATTGCGACCATCTAAACTCCTCGATCTGATACAAGTACGTTCCACAAATATCTTAATGTTAAAAAAGTATATCCAGAATTGAGTTGTTTACTGTGCTAACTTAAATCAAGTTAAGTAATGAAGGTCTATGTACAGATATATGTTACACATTTATTTGATCTAGTGTAAACATCGAAAACTAAACAAGGACGACCACTTTATAATATGAATGATCAATAGACAACGCCGTTGCACTCATTAGTCACTATCACCAACCATCTTACACCCCATCCTTGCCTTAATAGGCAAAAATTTCAAAAGAATGAATAATTACGTTTCAATTTCAAACAAGTTCGAGCAATATACAATACCAAATTGGAAATATTAGAAGGCCCAACCCAGATTCTTGCCTGTACAAAACAGCACTGTGTGACTAATGACAACACTCAACAAAATCAAATCAACACCCCCACCAAATGGCCCCTTTATAAGAATATTATAAAAATAGGACAAGAAGGGTCTCTTTGCAATGAAGTAAACTAATTATGTTTGTCAATTTGCCTATCCATAATTGGGCACACTCATCATACAACATAATAATACTATATACTTTAATTTATATACATCATCAACGTATCCGCTTTTTATATTATTATCAGGTCACTCAAAAAATATCTATACGTAAACTTTTTTAAAATATGAAATTTATAATCTTAAAAATGACACAAATTACATGTTATAACGAATAACAATATAAAATTTTCTTATATTATATTAACGATGTGTATAACTTAAAGTTTTGTAAAATATATTAGTAGGAATTATATAAAGAGACCAAGAGAGGCACATGCAAATGCACCTTTTGCCATCATCTATGAAGTCTAACATGGCTTTAAGACCTATGCTCCCTTTCAAATATTATTATTATTTAGTTGTATAGTTGCAATGTTTCTTTTTTATTCTTTTTGTTAAATAATTAAGTACAAATTTTTAAATTTAAGTCATGTTGAAATGTCTCACTAATTAGCAACAATATTTCTCTCCCTTCACAACTTCCTCTCACTTTCCCTCTAATTGCCTCTTTATATATGATAACATGCATGTTAATTGTTAATTTGTTGCTATAGGTAGCATTTTATTTTATAAGAAGAGAATGTTTTCTTTTCTTGATAAGATAAGACCTTTAATTAGATGTTTCAGTCTTTGAGTTTTAGATACGAAAAAGAAAATCGTTAGAAAGCGCTTTCGCTAATAAACCCTGCGCAATCGAATTTAAATTAATCGGCTTCAATACAAATATCGAGCTGAGAAACAAAATTTCAATAAGACTGTTTGAACTCATCATCCAATTACAACCCTATTTTTTTTTAAAAAAAATGAGATTTGTTGAAAAAAAACAATTTAATGTTAAAAGGAAATTTTGGGATCATATGAATACTTCTCCAAAGAAAATTCAATTGATGGTAGTATTTATAGGCTACTATTTAATCCAGAAGGACTAAGAGAAGAAAAATTCAGCCTTGTAGGTCAGCAGCCAATGTTATTTGTAGTAAAAAAAAATATTATTTCAATCGAAAAAATCTTTAGAAAGAAAATGTTTTTTTTTTTCGTTGATGTTCGATGTCCATATTTAAAGTTGATCGTATCTACAAGCTCGAGAAAAATATGAATGAATTTTGAGAACACATTAGAGGTAGGCCATCCATAAAACATACACAACTAATTGAATCTTTAATCAAATATTTTAACTAAACACACTAAACTACAAAGTGGTTTGATCCTAATTAAAAAAGTTTATCTACTAAACTTTGTTAATGAAAAATTAAAAGGAGAATTCAAGTAAAGATTCCTTAGACTCATAATGAAATTAGTAATCTTTTAATGTTTGACTAATAATTAAAGATAAATTAGTATAATTAATTAATCCAGTGGGATATTTGTCAAAAAAAAAAAAGGCCCTTTTCATTGGACAAATTGTCTACATAAATTGGATTAAAGATGGTCCCCCAATTGAAAATTTGTTACCCTTAATTTTGGGGCAATTTTTCCCACATATTTAAGTTTCCCTATAATGTTGGGTCTACCATCACCTAATCTTATCCTCTCTTTTTTCTTTCTATATTCGGATTCCGCTGTATAGATTCGATTAAATTCTTATCGTATATTACAGAACTTATTTAGGGATCACGCTATAAACGTGATTTTCTTTATATCCAGGACTTGAATAGAAAACTTCTGATTAAGGGTGGAACAATCTCACCATTGCACCATAACTTATATTCGTAATCTAAAAATTATTTGAAGGGAAACTTCTCTTTTCCTTTTCCTTCTCTCTTTTTTTTTTTTTTTTTTTGTTAATAGCACTTTTAGTTCCTTAGATTTTGGGGGAAAATAATAATTAGTTTTAGTTTTAGTTCTCAAGCTATTAGACTAAACACATTTAACTTTTAACTAATTTGAAAACGTATGCAATTGATCATTTTCCTTGTGAGTGTTCACAAACTAATAACATTTTGTTATGTGTTTCATAATTTGATTACTCAGTTATTATTTCATATTGGAGAATAATATAATTTTAGAAATAATCTAAATATAACATATAGTTTTTTTTTTCAAATAAAGGTACTAAAAGCCTACATTGTATTGGGTTGAAGAAAATAGTTGTGTTTGAGTTATATATCACAAGATCAAAAGCATAATTTATTGACTATTCTTTTTTTTTTTTGGGTAAGAAAAAATAATTTTTCAAGTGAAATTTATTTCAATATGGATCGCGACAAATGAATTAAATCTTTTTACCTCAAATCTGATATTTTTAATATGGAAAAGTTTCATTGAAAGCGTTATCTCCAAAATATCTGCTCATTCAATGAGCTTACAAATTCAAATTACTTAAATTTTATTGTGAATATCAAACATCCGAAATAAAAAATATAGAACATATTTTCAAATTCAAAGGTCTCAATTAGGTACCTTTAGGGATATAATGTACTAAAACTTTAGTAAAATTATAGAAAACTTAGGTCCTAAGCTAAAGTTCATTGTGGACCACTGTCCACTGTAATAATATGATTTATTTTGTATAACTTTTATCCATTTGTTTTATATTGGGTTAAAACTCAACAATTTTTTTTTAAAAAAATGATGTTTTCTCCAGATGAATTTAAATTTTTTTATTGGATTATACAAAAGTTATTTACTTCTATTAGGTTACTTTTCCTGAGAAAATCGTAAAAAAAATTATCTTAACTTAACTTTTTCTTTTAAAGCGCGAGTTAAATTTGTGAGATAAAGTAAGATATTTCGCACATATTATTTAAGTAAGTAATTTGTTTTCAAATCTATATAGGACATATATATTAGTATGAATTTATCACATTCAATTTATGCTAAAAAATCATTACTTTTCTTTTGGGCCACTTTTACCAAAATCTAGTGATGGGGATAAAAAAAGATGAAATGATTTGTATTATTCATTTGACTACATTACATTATTTTATTTTTTAGTCATTTGAAAAAAAAACATTACATTATTTTATTTTTTAGTCATGAAAAAAAAAACATTATTTTAGTTGGCCCCTCTCTATCTCACATGCTTTCAATTCTATCCTATTTCCATGAGTACTATATTCCTAGTTTTAACTAAAATTGGTAGAGTATTACAACAAACGACTAATTCAAGTCCGGAGCCTAAAGGATATAAAATGTTAACAAAAATTTTAAAATAATATATAAATTTTTATTTTAACCAAAAGAGCAAAAGCGCTGAAAGAGCAGCGATTTCACTTGCCGGAAAAAGTAAAATCGCTGCAATAGCAGCAATTTGCAAAATTTGATTTTTTAAAAAAATCTTTTTTTAAAGAAATTGTTGCCTTGACAGCGATTTCCAAAATAATTTTTTTTAATGATTTTTTAATAAATCGCTGCTTAAGCAGCGATTTCTTTAATTTTTTAATTATTTATTTGAAATTAAAAAAAATAATTTTATTTTAAAATTTTTTAAAAAAAAATTTAAATTTTTTACTACTTATTCCAAAATAAAAAAAATTTAATAATTTTTTAAGTAGTAATTAAAATTTTAAAAAAATATTTAAAAAATTTGGAGACAATTTGCTCTTAATTTCTCCTCTTTTTTTTTTAAATTTCAAATAAAACATTAGAAAAAAATTAAAGAAATCGCTGCTTAGGCAGCGATTTATTAAAAAATCATTAAAAAAATATTTTAGAAATCGCTGCCAAGACAACGAATTCTTTAAAAAAAAATTATAAAAAAAATCAAATTTTGCTTATCGCTGCTATTGCAGTGATTTTGCCTTTTCCGCCGAGCGAAATCGCTGCTCTTCTAGCAATTTTGCCTTTTTGGTTAAAATAAAAATTCATATATCCGTTTTGAAATTTTTATTAATATTTTATACCCTTTAGGCTCCGGACTCCAACTAATTCAATTAGTTCAAATGTAATCTTATAACTGATATCTCAAGAAAGTAGAATTTATTGATCTTATTACTACTTAGTATAAGTAGAGGGATTCTGTTTCTAAACAATTCTCGACTTAAGTAAAATATTTCAATTAATGTCAAAAACTATAAATTTGAAAATCAAAATATATATAGGGAGAAATTAGTGTTGTTTCATGGCCACACACTTTAAGCAAAAACTTTAGAAAATAAGAATAATTTTTTTTTTCACAAGAAGTTAGCTTCACGCTGCATGAGATTTGATTTTCCTTGGATTTGTTTTAATATGTTTGGCACTAGCAGGAAGTGATAATTATTAGAAAACTATTGTGGTAGGTAAGGATATTTTTGTTTGGTTTAAAATAAAAGGTTTCGAAGGAAAATAATATAAATTTAAATTTATCGAATTTAAAATTGAACAATAGAATAAAAATATCAAAGACAAAAGATCTTTTAAATTATCCAATTATATTATTTTTATTTTTTTTATATTAATAGTGTAGTACCTATGTCCACTTTAACTTTTGAAAAAGGGAATAAAGAAATACTAGAAGAGTTCACTTTATTTTTCCATCGTTAAATTTTCACAAATGATAATAGTTTCTAGTTACGTATAGTTTGATTCGCGAATAAAATTATTTGAAATTATAATTTTTGGATTAGTTTACTACTATTTAGGTGGGATTAAATGAATTAAGTTTAAAGTGCAAATTTATAATAGAAAAAATTGTATGTTTAACTAAAAAATATATAATTTTAACTTTAGAACATCTCACCTTATTGATTATTTCATGAACTAACGGTATATATAAATAAATATATATATATATATATATATATATATATATATTTATCTAACGTTATATTTTTTGGATATTTTCTATTAAACTATCTTATTGAAAAGACGCATGATAGGAAACATATTTTTACTAAAATTTTGAGAAGTTTTTGACTTTTTTCAGTCGAATTTTTTTTTTTCTTTCAAATTCAATCAAAATATCTATCCAAATAACTACTAACTGCTTGGCATTTTTAATTTTAACAAAGAAAATTATAATTTTTTGTTAGTGTATATTATGTTGACACACCTTTATCTCCGAAAAATTAATTTTTTTTAATAAAAAACATATTAGACTGTAAATCACATTAATGAAATGTGTTTTATGCCTTTTGGTAATTTAAGTGAAAAACATAAATTAAAGTAACAAGAAAAAGAAATCTTATAACAAAATGCATGTTATTTATTATACATAGTATAATATTCTATTTGATATTATTTATAAAAGAAATCATGACATTAATAATATGAGTAAATATTCTTATACTTATATATTTTATTTAATATTATCTAAATATTATATAGTGCGTGTTATTTTCAAGATGACAAGTGAAAAATAGCACTCGTTTCTTTTTGTTTCAAAAATTTTAATTATAAGATGTAATAATGGCAATTCTACCTGTTTATGTCAAAGTTAGTTGACACGTATAATTTGGTTATTAAAGGATGAATTTAATTTGATTAAAAAAAGTGATAAATATTTTTATAGTCAAAAAATTTATTAAGGGCCGTTTAGTAATTTTATAATGATATCATAATATGAAATTATGAGATAAAATAAGAATTTTATTTGAATATGAGATATGAAATTTTAATGTTATATATTTTCTCATAAATATAAGAATATCATTAGTTAAAAAATTATTAAAATAACTTTGATTGTTAATTCAATTTTACCAAATAAATAAAAAATAATAAAATCACATAATATATTATTATATTGTCATTTGTTCTCCACTTAAGAAACAGTTTCATCTAACTTTAAATCAATAGCTGAACATAAATTATAGTGTATTCGTTTTTAATATTACTCAACAATGAGTTGGTGTGAGTTAAAGTAACTATATATTGGTTAGAATAAAAAAATTTATATCGATGAAAATAATGTAACGATGTCATTATAAATTTTATAACATATAAAGTAAATAGTTGATAGACATAAATGTGAGGTTGTTTTAACAAAATATAAATATGTAGATCAATTTTTGTATTAAAAATATCTCAAATCATGAATAGACTATGGAGTTTTCTTATCATGCTTTTTAAAGAACATAGAATTATTAGATGAAATCGACGTAAAAACACATATTTAAATACTAATTCGATTTTACGATATCATATCATGATATAATATTACATAACTAATTACAAATTTATTAAAAAATAATTCCATTAAAACACCTTACTACAAAATGTCTTAATAATAATTGTATCAGTTACGTCAATATCTCCAATAATATTTTTGAAATAAAAATTGATAAGAAAACATTGAAACAAAGATTTGTCAAAAGTACCCAAAAATGGGAAACAACTACTAATGATGTTATTATGCCCTATGTTTCTGCCGCACATCAAGGCTATCTTATGTTTTTGTCTCCCTATCTTCTTACTATAATTTTTACTTTTACCCTTTTCTAAAAAATAATAATCCATTCTTATTGTATAATAAATAATAATATAACGCGATATAATTTCACGAAATATCATATAAAAGGGTAATTATTTTAAAAAATTAAAAATAAATAAATAATTTAAGATAATTATTTAGAAAATTAAAATAATTCAGATTCTGAACACCGAATGAAAATATATATATATATATATATTAAAAATGTGTACCAATATGAGATATGCATTCACATTTCACCATTTTCATCTTTTGAACGTGAATATTTACTGGCTAATAATTCCACTTCATATAACATAATTATCCTAATCGCTCTATAGAATGTATTTTTTAATTTTTTGTAACACCTTTTTACTATGCAAAACAAACTTCAGACTTTCATTTCGTTCATATATTTAATCTAAATCCCTTAGATTAAAAATTTATCTCCAAACCTCCGTCTTAGCGTTAACTTCATTCACCATGAATCAACATCACGTCCTTTGCATATACTCTCTTTGTTTGAAATTATTTGTCATGTTGCGCTTATCGAAAATCAATTTGACTAATTTTCAAAGGTAAATTAGATCATATTAATTTGATATTTTAAACAAAAATAGATATTCTAAAACAATGTGAAAGGTACTATAAATTACAATTTTTTGCATATTAATACGATAAAAAAATACATCTTAAAATGTTAGTCAAATTTTTGTATAATTTGACTCTAAAAAAAGAAACCATGACAAACAATATCGGACGGAGGAATAACAAGCACCACGATGACGTATCTTAATTTATCACGTCAATTCATTCATCACCAAAACAAATAAAATCTGACTAAGAGCTAATCCTCAATGTTGACTCTGAGTCATTTCCCTCCAACCTCAAAGTATCTTTATTGAATCTCCCTCGAACCACCTTATGATACGCGAAATTAAATTTAATCGAAAATCGAACAACTACGACAAAAGGTAATTAATTATGTAATTACTAAAGCAATTATTTTTTCAAACTGTTTTTTTTCTTAAATAATAATAAAATGGTCCAGCTCAGAGAACCGCGTTTTCTCCATTACTATCATTTTCAACATATTAATGCCTTTATCTTTAATTTATCGTTTCATTTTATCGCGATAAAATGATACGAAGCCGTTAAAGTCAATATCTCGGCTTAATGGCTCTAGTCAACTTTTTGACTTTGATTATACTAGGATGTTTATTTTGCTCTGGCATTTTTATATATTTTTTAAACAAAAAAAGTAAAAACTTTTGATTTTAATAAATAAAAACTCATAGAATTATTCAACCAAGCATCTCTACAAAATTTTCTTTTCAAAATTTAGAAAATATATTTTTTAGTTGTATTTTGTTGATGATTTTCAATGGAAAATTAGAGCAACAAAATATTTTCAATTTTTTCTTCTACGAAAGTAAATGTCAAAATGGAAATAAAACATTATAGTTATTTTGTTTATTTACTTTTATTCAAAAGGAAAAATTAGTGATAATAATTCTAGGTCGTAAATCTTATTTTTAAAATAAATTTTAAAATGGAACATAATTAAACTCTTTTTAGAACATATTATAATAATATTTACAGAAATTTTATTTATGGCAAAGAGGGCATTAATATATAGTGTAATAATTCTGATTAATATGAAGTTGAAGTGTAATTTGCAATATTTATACTTGACATTAGAGTCAATAATGTCATAATTAATCAAATGAAAGAATTACATCATTAGTTTCTAATTAATAATTAGAACAAATAAGATGAAAAGAACTTGTATTAAGTGGACGACCTTTAATATATAGTTGAATTTATGATACCGATCTATTCAAAGTATTCATTTATTAAATATAAAGTTGTTGTTTATCGATAATTACAAATTAATAACTGAAAATGATATAACATCGTTTCTATACTAGTTTTAATTATTGAAAAAGTATAGCTTGTTAAGTATTTCAATATTTCATTAAAATAATTGATATATATTTATTCAAAAAATCACTCGCGTAAAATTATTGATGAAAATAATTATCCTCAAAGGGTTGAATGCAATTTTTTTCTTCTTATTTAAATGACATACATTTTGACAATAAGAATAATTAATGTTTTTTGCTTTAAATCTGATCAGTAAATTCAAAAGATCAAATGCTAGAGATGTTAAAAAACCTCCCAATTTACACTTATAGTAAAATTTTACTTGTTAAGTTTAAGTAATACTATTTAATTAATATAAATTATTATTAATCTTATTTTCTCATTGGCCAGAAAAAAAAACTTTTAGTCCAACTCGTCATATTCCCCCCGATATATTAAACATCCGCTATTTTTTTTTTTTTTTAAATATAAGTTATATACGAAAAAAGGAAAAACAAGAAAAGAAAAATAGGCCTTTGAAAAAAAGAAGAAGAAGAAAAGAACAAGTCTTGCTTTTTCATAAATGTGAAGATAATTAAAGGGTGTTTGACGTTGAAGTTGGAGTTGTTTATAAATAATATTTTTTTATGAGAAGTAACAAATTTTTTTAATTTTTTTTTTTATATTTAAATATTGATAAAATAGTTCAATACAAGTAATATAATTAAAACTTTTTAAAAAGTAATATTTCAGAATTTTTTCAAATAAATAGTCGTATAATATTATAGATTAAATCCATATATGAGCAACTACATATCATTATAAATATGTTTTTTACTTTTTTTAATTGAAATTGAAGTCGTGTTCTGATTATGATTTTAGTAAATTATACTTGATAGTTTGAATAAACATTTCCTTAAGAAAACATAACATATAAATTTAAATAAGGTTTATATATACACACGCATATATAACTAAGGTACAATTTGATTGAAAATGAAAATTAATGTAGTGAAACAATTTTTTAAATGTTCACCAAAATTTAAATACAATTTCAAGTAATATTTGAAAAAAATATAATAGAATATGTGAGCATACACAAGTAGTGATAAGATTAAGAATGACGATATTCAAGATAAGGTGTATGAGAATGAACTTTCTAATAGACAAGATGAAGAAATGTTAGACTGATATAATCTAGACATGTGAAGAGGAAAAACACACACATCTCATTAGGTGTTTGTTGTTGTATTAACTGTAATATTATAGTCTGCTATTTAGTGCATTTTGATTGTCACATTATTTTTACCGAATTTGCAACGCTCCTCCCATATTTTAGTACTCCTCACTCATTTTTGTAATTGATTTTATTACACTTGATACGAATAATATTTTAGATAAAATCTATGTAAATTCTATTCTTCTTATATTTTATTTATAATATATCATTGGATATGTTATTATTATTTAAAAATTTTATGATCAAATGTCAATTTCAAAATAAAGTAAGTAAAATAATCCATCTCTATTTAACTCTTTTTTTTCCCCTTTAAATTAGGATTTTTATTTTTATTTTCCAATCTTTATTTTTTCCACCCTTTTTTTTTTCAATCTTCAATCAATTAGAAAAGAGGACAAAGTTCTTTCCTTTCTCTCTCTCTCTCACACATTGTTGTGTGTTTCCATGGAGAATTGATGCCACCAAAGCACAAAGTGGTCATCCCCACTCCCACACAACTCTTCTTCTTCAACTAACACAACAGTTTCTCACTTTTTTGTTTTCCCTCTTTTTCATCTTTAGGGTTTTCCTTTTTTTTTTATATTTTTTTTCAACCATTCACAATTCAACTGTGTTTTACCAACAACCCAACTTATCTGATTTCACTTGGTAAACCAAATATTCATCTTTTTTCCATTTTGGGTTTTGTTGATTTGGTACAGAGCAAGCAGAATTAGGCATTCTTGAATCATTTTTTGAGGTAAAGTTTGAGTCTTTATTGTTATTGCTTTTACTTTTTTCTGTTCACAATTCAACTGTGTGTTATTCCCAACAACCCCACTATCTGATTTCACTAGGTAAACATAATACTCATCTTTTTTCCTTTCTGGGGTTTGTTGATTTGGTACTCAGCAAGAAGAATTAAGCATTTTTGAGGTACAGTTTGAGTCTTTTCTGTTAAATAGTCAAGTTTAGTTTTTGGGATCGGCTGATATTAGGAATTGATGGTTTTCTGATTTTTTAAAAAAGAAAAGAAAATGGTCTTCTTTTGGTATAGCTTGAACTAGTTTGCTCTTCTTTTAGAGCATTTTGTGTTATGGATTGTTAAATTATTAGTTTTTGTGGTCTTAATTGAGCAATATATTTTTGAGGGTTATAAAATTAGAAAATGGATATGTTTCTTATGGATGCCAAATTGATATTACATATAGACATTTGGTTTGAAACCAATGGGGTCCTTTTATTTGTTATAAAATTTTTCTGTCATCTGATTTAATTAATGGATTCTCTGTGTTTCTTGATATATTGAGGATCTGTCTTATGTGCTATTTACTTTCCATGTTGGTTTTGATGGACAAGCAACTTTGGAGTACTAGATTTCTACTGTGTGGTTATTTGGAATCCACTTTTTAGATTTTTTTTCGTTGTTCATGGAATGAGTCTTAGTGTCCCCATTCTTGCTAATTGTTTTGGGATGGTAGTGCTGGTGGACAGTGTATGAGATATACCAAGTCTCTAACTGTGAATATCATGTAAAGTGTATTATCTTACTAACCTTTATTAAAAGAAGTCGAGCTAAATGAGAATGCAAAAGGTTTTGATAGAGTTTTAGTAGCCTGTAATGGCTAGTTTCTCTGTGCAAATATGAAGCTTCTCCTTGATTGAATGTTTTTTTTTCATTTTTCCATTTTTCCATCAGGCAGAGCATTCAAAAATTGGTTCCTTATGGTGTTTCAAAACTCGCTTTATAATTGATTACTAGAATACTTGTTGTCGAAGGAAGAAAAAATTGCTCTTGCAGAGTTCTATCTCTTGTGATTATTTCTCCTATCTTTAGTAAGTTGACTAAGGTGGAGGATGGAGTCTGCCAAACGATGGTTCAGTAAGCTTGGCAAGAAAGATAAGCCTAAGCCTCCCAAGAAGCAGGAAACTACTAGTAATGGGAAAGAAGGGTCGAAATTGTCGCCTCATGAGGAAGCACCTTCAACTGCCACTAAACAGAAAGTTGCAGCTGCCAAGCAGTACATAGAAAAACACTACAAGGAACAAATGAAGAGCTTGCAGGAGCGTAGAGAGCGGTATGTTAGTCTTTCTTCTTCTGATAAATGACGGTGAATTAGTATCAGAATTTACTGGGGATTTGATAGATTTTATAGGCAAATTGTAATGATACAGACAACTAGTTTTAGACTAGTTTTTGACAGCTTCACCATAGCTCTTTTTATGAGCTTGTAATCACCCCTCCAGCACTCTCCAGGTGCTGCTTTTGATATGAATACAAGATGTTACCTTAATTAAAAAAAGACAGAAACTAGAGTTGACGATTTCAGCTGCTTATTTGTTGTCCCTGATTATCTACAGTTGTAACATCTCATCTGTAATACAAATATCTATGTATGATATGCATGTAAAGTAATATATGGAGTCATCATTCATCAATTAATTGTTATCCTGATTTTACTGATTAAAGTTTCCGTTCAACCTTGTTGCTTCCGTGTTCATATGATCTCTTTTATTAAGTTGTCCTAGTGCTTCTGAAAACCTATTGGTAGTTGGTGAACTGCTGATCTACATATCATGCCCTTAACCCCTACTTCATAGACTCAACATTTGCATTCAATGTTTACTTAATCTCTTTTATTGAGTCAATCAATTTTTTCAAGGAACTTTTGATTGTTGGTGCATCTGCTGTTCTACATGCCCTGCATTTACATTCACTCATTTATAGTCTGGCCAACCAACATTTGCTCTGTTCGACTCATTGCTTGCAACTGTAGAGATTGTAAGCACATTTTGCGTGACTTGTCTTGAGAGTTGATTATTGAATTTCCTCCAAAGTTCAGATAAACACTCTTCTGCCATCCTTCATTCTTTTAGAAAATACTTATGTTGGAAGTTTTTGAAGCTCTCTGTGGCCATCAACAAAAATCTTGAGTTTATGGTGATCCTCCTTCATATGATGTGCGTCTTTTACTAGTTAAGGATTATGCTCACTGTGCCATCTGTCCATTATTGCATCTTTTTTCATGTTCATTGTGCTTTAAATGAATTGTGCATACAAAAATCAATTCGTCTTGATGAATAATCTTTGTTTGCTTTGTTGCAGACGCAATATGCTTGAAAAAAAATTAGCTGATGCTGAGGTTTCCGAGGAAGAGCAGAGCAATTTACTGAAGTACCTTGAGAAAAAGGAGACAGAATTTATGCGCATTCAAAGGCATAAAATGGGTGCTGATGATTTTGAGCCTTTGACAATGATTGGAAAGGGTGCATTTGGGGAGGTCTCTTTCTTCATCTCTTACCACATGCACACATCCTTTGTCCCTTTGTATATCTGACCAGCATAATGGTCAAAGAAAACTGTTGTCAGCTTGTACCTTTTCCCCTTGGGGTTCGAGCATCTTTGTGTGAAATAAACTTTACTATAGATTGAGGTAAGGGCACTCAAGGGTGTGGCCTAGTGGTCAATAAAGTGGGTTGGGAACCATGAGGTTAGGCGAAAACACTCTGTGATTTCTTTCCACATCTTTGCTGGTGGGAGGTAGCAGGTACCCTGTGGAATTAGTCGAGGTGCAGGCAAACTGATCCGAGTGTCATGGTTGTTTTCTACAGCATACATACAGACTCAGATAGTTGGAAAGTCGGAACTCTTCCCTAATGAACTTTATAGGTTCTTTTTCTCTTTGCTGGGGCAAACCAATTTCTTCATGGTGGCAAGCTTTTGAGCTTTAATTAAGAAATGATAGAAATCAATAAGTTTTACTCATAGACCAGCCCCTTCCCTTCTCTCTTTTCATCATTCACCTGAATCAGAGATATAGATAGTTTTGGAGATTATATTCTTTTTGACCTTGTAACTTATTTTGTCTTTCTTCAGGTTAGAATATGCAGGGAGAAGGCAACTAGTCATGTCTATGCCATGAAAAAGCTAAAGAAGTCAGAAATGCTTCGTAGAGGCCAGGTAAAAAAAACACAGGTTTGTTGATAGTTACCAGGTGAATATTTATGCTGTGTACTAATTTCTGCTTATCAACTGTGTTTGTTAGGTTGAACATGTTAAAGCCGAAAGGAATCTGCTTGCTGAAGTGGAGAGCAATTGCATTGTTAAGCTATATTGCTCCTTCCAAGATGAGGAGTATCTTTACCTAATAATGGAATATCTTCCTGGTGGAGATATGATGACTTTGCTGATGCGCAAGGATACTTTAACAGAAGATGAGGCCAGGTTTTATGTGGGGGAGACCGTCCTTGCTATAGAATCTATCCATAAACACAATTATATTCACAGGTGGATATGAAATTTTGTTTCTGTGTTACGTGATTGTAGTGGCCTATCGAAGTGTTCCCTTTTTTTCCTTTTCTCCATTGTTTTCTTATCCAGGAGGAATGATCTCTTCTATCCAAAATATGCAGAGATATCAAGCCTGATAACTTGCTACTTGATAAACATGGACACATGAAGTTATCAGATTTTGGATTGTGTAAACCGCTGGACTGCAGTAATCTTCAGGAAAAGGATTTCACAGCAGCAAATAAGTTAAGTGGCGCTCTTCTAAGCGATGGACGCCCAGCCCCTCCAAGGCGCACTCAACAGGAGCAACTATTGCATTGGCAGAAGAATAGGAGGATGCTTGTGAGTTCCTTATTACAATCATGATAAATGAACCTTTCATTTTCAAATTCTTAAACGCAACCCTACTGCCTTCCCTCTGATGCCCTTTAAAGTAAAAATATTAGAATAGGAGAGAGAACATAATCTGCATCAGAGCCATCATATATATATATATATGTGTGTGTGTGTGTGTGTGTTTGTGTGTTCCCTTTGGTAGTTCTTTTAGTTTTCCATGGATAACAGTAGCTGGGAAAAATCCTCCTTTCTTCGCTCCACGAATGAGAGAGAAAGTCAGTTAGAGAGATGGAACCTGCTATACCACTTTGGGGTTGGAGTAGAGATTATGTTCAACAGCTGAATTTCCTAGCGGTTTAGGATTGGTGAATTGACTAAGAATGTGATATACCCCTTTAGGTCGTGGAGGATGTTGCACACCTCTGTGTTGTGAACTGGTGCATGAATGACTCTTAAAGTTACTTCTGAGGACAAAAAATCTTGCAGTAAAGTGAACTATCATTCTCTATCCTTGTCACCCCCTTTCTCTGATCAACTTCTCTCTCTCTTATTAGTTCTCTATAATCACTTCTCTTGGTCTCACTTGGTTTCATGATTTGTCAACAGAGTTTTCTTTTCAATACCTGAGTGTGATATGCTCCATTGCTATGCACTCCCTCTAGTTACTATTTTCATATCCTCTCTTCTGATCCCTATTTCATATCTCAAGTAGTACCCTTAACTGGACCTTAGCAGCTGGACTGGGTCTGGAAGTATTTGGTTAATTCCTTTTTGATGTTCTTTTTGTACAACTTGGTAAGAGTTCTTCCCTTATCCCTGCTTCTATTTAGGAGGGGACAGTGCCAAATGGTTATTTTATGTAGCTCCTTGTATTCATTACATGTAATCATTTTAACACAATGAAGTACTGCAGGCTTATTCCACTGTTGGGACACCTGATTACATTGCTCCAGAGGTTTTATTGAAGAAAGGATATGGATGTGAATGTGATTGGTCAGTATCTTCGTATTTTGTTCTCTTTTTCAAGTCAAAGCTTATATGGTTTTATTACATTTTCCGTGTATTCCTCTCTCAGGTGGTCACTTGGTGCGATCATGTATGAAATGCTCGTGGGATACCCACCATTCTATTCTGATGAACCTATGTCCACCTGTAGAAAGGTAAGAACTGGAATTTGCTCCTTGGGTTATGCATGGTTAAAAGTCTTTAGTGTTTGCAATCCACTGGTTGTTATCTCTGCCCATTCATACCTCTGGTCTTGTTACTTGTGCCGTAGCTATTTTTTTGTTTGACTTCAACTTTTGGGTTATGTTGGAGACTTCAGATATTCTGGTGTTTCAGTTAGTTAGTGTTCTGGTTTGGGGTACAAAACGTCTGACCTGCTTCTAATTATTAGAATTGACGAGGATCTTACTAATAGAAATTCAATAGTCCGCCAATAAACTTGAACTTTTTACCTAGATAACACTCAAAGACTGCTCTATGGGCCATGTCTAAGTTGCTAAGAGACCTGGAAATGTAATTTTTTGTCTGAGCACAGTGAGCAGTTTGGTATGTGAAGGAAACACTTGTCGGCTATTTGCTTGGAATCATTATAATTCATTCAGTGTCTCACTTATATGGAAAGGACCAGGAGGAAGTAATACAGTTTAACATTATCATTATGCATTTGAGTCATGCCTCTCTAAGTTTTATGGTGCAGAATCTCATGCTCAGTTTTGTTCATCCAGAGTCTGAGACACCAAATATCCTTGGGCAGAAGCCTATATTCGAGAAATTTATTGGAATTGTAGAAACTGGATGACATGTAGCCTTGTTGTTTCCACTATATATAGATGGTCTATATGTGCATTTCAATATTTACGAACTTAATATCTCAGCAGTTCACACAAGTCAACCTGGAATGAATGCATTCTTATGACATCTTTCTAGGCACATAAGTATCTGTGTAGGAAAAACAAGTTTTAAATGGATTTGCTGCATGACCAATTTAGACTACAGGGAGAGAGGTTCAATCACTATTCAGTGATTGGATCTTGATACCTATATGTTCTTGTTTGACATGCATAGCCATTTCACTGTGACATAGGGGTAAGGTCTAAAAAAATCTGTCACGTTGTCTAAACATGATTATTGCATTTAGCAACATTTGCCCAAGATGACTTCTAAGCGTTTTCTTCGTGCTGATTTTAATCTTTCTCTTCTCACACTTTTCAACCATTGAAATGCCACACTGGATCAGCTCTATTGCATCAATTATAATGTATATAACCTTTGGTGAAAACTTGGAATATTTGCATCAAATATTGTAGCTTTCCAACGTTAAGTTCCATTGTGATTCGTTGTTGTTGACAATTAACTTTTGTCTTGTTACAGATAGTAAATTGGCGGACTCATCTTAAATTTCCTGAAGAGGCAAAACTGTCTCCAGAAGCAAAAGATCTCATATGTAAACTCTTGTGTAATGTGGAGCAGAGACTTGGGACCAGAGGTGCTGATGAAATAAAGGTACTTGGTGTATTCAATGTGAAATCCCGTGAACACTTAGAATGGGATTGAACTTGGACAAAATTTAATTGGTTAACTGTCCTTCAGGCTCACCCATGGTTCAAAGGTGTTGAATGGGATAAACTTTATCAAATGAAAGCTGCATTTATTCCAGAAGTTAATGGCGAGTTGGATACTCAGAATTTTGAGAAGTTTGAAGAGGTATGCAGGTCGCTGCTCAGTCTTTTTTCCCCATCAGTGCTACTGTAACCTTTTTGGTGCAATTCTTATTTGCTTGTTTCTCATGTTTTCTTTTGCAAATTTGATTTGCAGGGCGACAATCAAATTCCAACAGCAGCAAAATCAGGTCCATGGAGGAAGGTTAGTACCAATAAACTGCTACTGAATTCATATTCATAAATGCATGTTGAAGTGAGGTTAACATTGTCATTCTGCATTTGAATAATCAACTGATAGAGATGATTTTGGAAGCTGCTTACTACTTTTTATAATTTATAGGGGCTTCTTCCATCTGCAATTGAATAATCAGCTGATAGGAACCATTTATATGGTCTTTATTCTAACTTCACTGTGCATATGCAAACTTGAATTTTGGCTAGTTCTCTGGGAGTACCATTTGCTTTGTTTACTTATCACAGTCCAAATGCAGTTTGTAGATGAAAAATTAGAATTCCTGTTTACTACTTCTCTATGTGACAATTGAGCCGAATTGACTGTGAAATCAAAACAGCTATATCTGTTTGTTGAGCTGCTAGTGATCATACAGAGGTGCTGGTTTTTTTGTAGATAAATTCTGTACTTTTGCAGAATTAAGTATACGGTTGTTTTTTTTGTTTCCAAATAGAAAAAATCCATGTAGTTGAACTACTTCTGAGGCATTGTAAAGGATAATGGGTAAAAGACAGTTGATAGGGAAGATGCTGCCTCCTTTATCAGGAACTAGTTTGGTAATAAATTTGCGTATAGAACTGTTAGTATTGAGTAAGAGGAAAATATGTTTTTTTCCTCCTCGAAAAAAGATAAATAGAAAATGTTTCGTTTTGCTATTTATCATCTGCTAATTTGGTTCATCAACTTCTACTGCTGTTTTCATCATGCTGTCCTTGTAAGATTCCTGTCAGTGTTGAACCCTGTTTTGGCCCTTCTGTTTGTTGTTACAGATGCTCTCCTCAAAGGATGTCAACTTTATGGGTTACACTTACAAAAACTTTGAGATTGTGAATGATAACGATGTTTCTCAAATGGGTACTTATCTTGTCCTTGCAGTAGATTATAATCATTCGATTTATCTTGTTTTTCTTTTTCAGTTTGTGTTTGTTTTGAAATGTTTATTTCTGTTTTTCAGCTGAATTGAAGAAGAAGAGCAACAAAGCTAAGAGGCCTACTGTGAAGTCGCTTTTCAGTAGGATATCTGTCTTCCTTTTTAAAATTATTCTGGTTTTCATAGTACTATTGTAGACTGGGATTATTACTTCTTTAAACATTGCTCCCTAGAAAAAGAGATGCAATAACTTAGGAACGGTAATAATAGTGCCATTTCTTCACTTGCTCGAGTGGTAGTCATTCTCAGGAAACCTTATCCCAGGAAATGAGTTGCAACTTATACTGGATTGAAGCATCACTGTCCTTTATGTTTATAGATTTTAAGGAGTTGGAGGTGAAGAGAATTTTTTTGAATTTCCCATCATGGTGGTAATTTGTCGAAGGAAACAGCAGATATCTTTTTTGATGACCGAGAAATCCGTGAAGGACCAACCTCTAGGAGTAACCGCAGCCTTTAAAACTCACGGATAATGGGTTCGCCTCTCTACCCATCGCCGCTTAAATACCAGGATTAGTTTGCATGGTGCAGGGCTCGAAACTATGACTTATGTCACTAGTCCCTCGACGTTTGCCTCTTGAACTGAGCCCGGAGGCTCGAAACAGTGGATATTACTATCCATTTTTAAGAAAACATCTTCACCTCAGTCCCCAACAAGTTGGGTCGGCTATATGAATCCTCAGTATTCCATTTAAGCTCAACTCCTGCCACCAATCTGCTTTCAAGAAAATGATCTGATAATTGGTTTACGTTTTGTTTCCGATACCTTTACAGCATCTTGTCCATCTGTTTCATTTGTTCTTTCTCGTTTTTCTTCCTACTATTCTTCTCTTATGCATCATGACAGAGGGTATTTGATATAGTTGGCAAGAAGAAACATGCTAATATATCTGTTTCATTTGTTCTTTCTCGTTTTTCTTCCTACTATTCTTCTCTTATGCATCATGACAGAGGGTATTTGATATAGTTGGCAAGAAGAAACATGCTAATATATGTACTTTTATATGTTTGTAGGTGAGGATTCAGAAGCCACCGACTCTCAACAGGCTCATGGAAGTTTCCTTAATCTTTTACCTCCACACTTGGAATCCTCAAAGCAGGCTGAACAACTATAGCTACATCCAAAACTAATCTGTTAATAACTTCATGACCATAGCCAAACCAAAGTAAACAGGGGCAACGCCAACCCCTTGTCAAGTCAATAGCTTTCGTTGTTGTGTTTTTATAACCTAGGTGTATTCCAAGTGTAAGTAAAGTATTCACGACGAAGGCAGTTTTGCAAATTCTGGTGCAACTGCCTTGGTTCATAGTTTGCGCTTGTTTTGTGTAAATTGTTTCTTGGAAGTACATATATCATTCTTTTTGTTGCTAGTTTGTAATTTTGCTTACTCTCTAAGCTGCAGAAACTTGTGACCTTGTTCTTGTAATCTCTTTCAACTTTGGGTTTATTTATTTCAATAGCCCCATTCTCTTGCTGGTTTTTTCTATCATGGATCTTTGGTTCTCAACTTTCATAGAAACTACCTGTAATTTCTGTGCATTTGCTTTCTTTCAACAAAGATGATACAAGAATGGAGAACAAGAATGTCTCTGGGAATATAACAGGTGTCTCGTGGAATTAGTCGAGATCTAGGTTTATACATTATGGTAAGTATTTATCGAAAGCAGTCTCTCTACCCTGCAAAGGTGGGGTAAAGTTTGTGTATATCTTATCCTCGTCAAATTCCACCTGTGAGACTATACTTATCGACCTACATTTCAATAATTAGTGAGCATATGTTATAATTGTGCAAAATCTAAAAGAAATAATATAGCACCAATAATCCCTACTTGTAATCACACTTCCAATTCCCAGCTTATGTAAATAATGAATCAATTAGAACAAAAACAAAAAAGTTTTGCCCAAGTATCATTCTTATAATACAAAAAAAAATAAAAAAAATTTAGGTTACAGCAAAATCTTGAAATGGTTTCAACTTGTAGAAAAAAACATGAATAAAACAACATTTTATCTGCTAGTACCAGAATCCTTGACTTGGACCACAACCTTGTTGATATTGAAAATTAGTCCATGTTTGCGAGGGCGGATCCACAATAGCTGTTAATAAGAAATTGATGAACTTTAAATTCTGAATTCGTCTCTATCTGTTTGTTTCAATAAAGTATGTTGTAGAACAAGGCGCTGATCCTGGTTTAGTCCACGTTAAGAAGTGGCTGCAGTGCCTTGACCATAATTGACATGTTTGGTCTGAAAAGTGGCTCTTCTTGAATACAAAGTCCTACAAGAGCTGCCACCTGAGAAAGACATGAGCCAAATACTAGTGGTTGCATAATGAGATAAAAAACTAAGCCTGTTTGCTTTACAAAAATCTGTTCAAATATGAAATATCAAGTAGAAAACCTTAGCAACTGCCTTTGGAGGGTACTCATTATTTAGTTTTGGATCAACACACTCTTTAACTTTATCATCACTTAATAGTGGAGTTGCCTGCATTGAATATCAATCAGTATATTAGAGGCACAAAAGAGAGATAAACATAACTAACAATTCTACGTTGCTCGAACTCTTCAAAAATGTTGTTGCAACTCGTGCTGGATCCTCCAAAAGTGCACTACTTTCAAATTTAGTCATCTGTAACGTTTTTGAAGAGTTCGAGCAGCGTAGCTAACAATTAGGTTGGAATAGGATAAGAGAATCTACCCATGTAACAAGACTTTGTTCCCCTTCAGGCATTGTATAATCAACTGCCTTCCTTCCTGTAAACAGCTCTAAGAGAACAACAGCAAAACTATAAACATCACTTCTGTCTGTTATCTTTTCTCCCAAGGCATACCTGTACCATAATTTACTTAACATCTTAGTATGACACGATTTTTACGCTAAGTTGAGGGTTCGAGTCACAATGGAGGATAAATGAGAATATGTTAGGTTAAGGACTTAAGGTTGATAATACAAAAGGCTTACTCTGGACCATGGTAACCATAACTCTCCTGAACTCTAGTGGAATCCTCTGAAGACTGATTTGTTAAGTCGAAATCAGCAACTTTCGCGGTAAAATCATTAAACAGTAGTACATTGCTAGATCTGACATCGCGATGGATAATTGGTTCATCATGTTTGTGTAGATATTCAAGGCCACTAGCTACAGCACAAGCAATTTCAACTCTCTGATTCCAGGTAAGAACTAAACCAGCCTCAGCATTTTCTACTCCTTTTTTACCTATACAAACAGAACATCCAATAAATACTAATCATCCAATACAATTGCTAGGTCTGAATCTGAATGAACTATCGACGTACCATGTAAGACATCATGCAATGTGCCCATGGTTGCAGACTCGTAAACCAGGATTCGATTATTTGCTTCCAAGCTGATAGAATATGTGCCTTCACTTAACAAGTAATGGACCAGGTCCCTTACTACACTCCAGAAAATTACCAGAAAGTTAAATGCAGTAAAATCAACACAATGATTTTACGTGGAAACCTCCTTGCTTAAGGGAGTAAAACCACGACCTGTTCCACAGGATTTTCAATCGTTTTCACTAATCTTCAAAAGCAAAAGTAAAACACGATTACAACAAACGTAAGAAAGAGTTATCAATCTTACAGTTAAGCAACAGTCCCTATTGCTTAACAAGCCTAAGTAGAAAACTATCTACCCACTAAGCTATCCCACCTGGACAACTTAGACTTTCAACACTACCCACTGATTCCTTTATAGTTTCAGGAATAGTTTACAATATAAGAACAAGAGAATATATTCCTAAACAGCTGCACTAAAAAGCTCCAGAGATTTCTGCTGTTCTTGGAATGATTCTGCCTTTGCTTGGTAGTAGCCTTTGCAAGAGTTCTTGAAAAGTTTTTATCAAGTTGCAAAAACCACACAAAGTGTTTAGGAAAGTGCCTTTTATATGGGCAAGTCACTTTCCTAAACTTCTTTGCCATTGGCTGGAAGAGTCACACTTTCTGACGCCATCGGGAAGTGTGCACCTACTTTCTGTACCGTCTCCAGCTGGCAATCGACTGGCTCGTCATCATGAGAGCCTGGTACCTCTACTAGGTCCCTGGGTTTGTTTCATCTGCAATACTCAAATAAGAAACTCTATCAGGTCCTTCTGTTGAGTTGAGCAATGTTCTTCCTTGAAGATGGCCTTCTGTTCAAGCTTGTGAATTTTCAGAGAAAATCCAAGTTTAATTTGACAAGTCTTGAATTTGTGTTTGTTGGAAAGAGATAATATAAATTCCCACAAATTCTTTGAAGTCATCCCATTGGCTGAAGGCCTGCTGTTGGAAAAGCTGTGCACCTACCGCATCAGAGATGACAGCTTTTCTGACAGCTGTCTTTTCGTCCTTTTCACGTCGCAGTCTTGCGGGTACCAGGTCCCTTGCTTGCGGGAACCAGGTCCCTTGCAAACTTCTATATGAGTTCTTGAAAAGGCTTGCTGGCTGACTTCCTTCTTTGGATGAATGAATATAATATGGTGTTTGTCATGCTAAAAGTATCAAACATAAAGAGTTATTATCCGTTGGACAAACACCCTCCTCCATTCTGATTGATGTAGTACACTGACGCCTTACCAACCTCTGACGTGACAGCTTTACAGCTGTAACCAATTATGTATCTGATGGAGGAAACTCTGTCTGGTACCAGGTCCCTGCATTAGCGAGATACTGAAACATACAATCTCGTCTGCTCTTCTTATTGGTGTAGGATACTGCACTTTTCACCTACCACCTGACATGACAGCTTTTATGACTGTACCCCATTTGTATCTGAACGAGAGCACTCTGCCAGGAACCAGGTCCCTGCATTTGTGAGGATCATCAAAACACCTAGAATATAACACAAGCAATAACCTAACAGTGTCACAAAATGCTCATGTTTAAGTCCTGACACAATTTGTACCTGTATACACAAGAAGGATGTTAGAACATTTCGAGACATTGTTCTATTCGTTCCAAAATAGTAGTACTTGAACACACACGACTCACCTGGTCTGCGAATACAGTATCTGATTCTGCAGAAGAATCAGTATCCAATTTCTTTATTGCTAGTTTCTGTTCATTGCTTAATGTAGCACCATAAACGCGGCCATAAGATCCCTCAGCAATAAGACCTTTCTCCGCGAAGTTATCAGTCAGTATATTTATCTCATCCAACGACATGTCTGGAAGTACCTCAATTGGTACAACTTCTTGAGGAGGAGCTTCATTTGACTCTCCTCCTTCATTAGCAAATAAACAATGTAGAAGACGCAAGTAAGTAAATAAAAGTGTGCTTTCTCTCTAACAGCTTAAGTTTTTAGATCACATTATCACACAATTCAACAGTTTTCATCAACCTAACACGCGTAAATCAACATGATCATATCATGTCCCATGCACTAATAAGTCGATTTAGATCACAACGACTGAAGTCACACATCGACACTATGATAAAAAGACTAGGTTCTTCAATTTCGTTCTTTCTTACAGACTCTACACTACTTTTTTTTTAAAAAAAACTAGGCCAAAGTCATATGCGGCCACTCAAACTTGTCCCGATTATTCATTTAGACACCTCAACTAGACGTACTACCTATTGAACACTTCAACCATTCTGAATTTGAACCATTTGAACATTTTTTCGAGAATAAACAAAAAATAGAGGATGTGTGAAATACACTCGCGCTGACATGTCAATTTAACCAATCAAATAATGACATGTGTTATTTTTTAATCCAAAAAATTATTTAAGCATTATATTATAAAGTAAAAAAAATAAAAATTATTTTAAAGTAAAAAAAATGAAAAAAAAAAGTAAAACCTAAACTTCCCTGCCTTCAACCGGAACAAAACATACATTTCCTCTAACTCCATTAATGGCTACCCTCCCTTCCCTGTACAGTTCCATCTTTAACCCGACAATTTTTTTTCATCAGCTTTTTTATTAATTATAACTTTTTACTTCATCTCTTTTTTAGGTAGAGAAAGATAGGGAAAAGAATCTCTTCGAAAAATTTATAAATGAAACAAAATGCTAAGAATTTTGAAACCATTAGAATGGTGGGGGAAGGAGATAACCACTGATACTAAGAATTTTGAAATCATTAGAATGATGGGGGAAGAAGATAACCACTGGTGTATGGGTATGGGGGTTGGGGTGGGGTGGGGTTGATAGAAATAGGGAAGAAGAAGAAGACAAAAATAGAGAAGAAGAAGAAGACAACTGTTCTTCTTCATTTTTGTTATTTTTTTTAAAAAAATTAACTTAGGAGTATAAATTAAGAGAAAAAAAAAGAAAAAAATATTATTTTTAATAAATTAACGCGCTCAAGGAAAGTGAATTACACGTTTTTTTCCATGTCAGCATTTTGTGTCTAATAGGAATGACTTTTGAACAAATAAAGTGTTCAATTGGCACAAGGATTAGTTGAGATGTCTAAATGAATTATGCGGACAACTTTGAGTGGCTGGAGATGACTTAGGCCAAAAAACTACTATACTTTTTCCGTTGTTTTCTTTTACTTGGGTTTGATGCACTTGAGTCGAGAGTCATTCAGAAACAACCTTTCTACCTCCATGAGGTAATGGTAAAGCTTGCGTACACTCTACCCTCTAGACCACACTTAGTGGAATTTCACTGAATATGTTATTGTTCTTCTTCACTAGGGGGTTCAAAAATAATAAAAATTCACTAAGGAGTTCGAAAAATAAAAAAATAGTACCTAGACCTCTATAAATATATCTTATATATATATAGTGTAACTTTTTATAACACATCGCCCCCTCCTAGATCCGCCCCTGCTCGAGATCTACACTATGATTTAGAACATAAGGAATTGATGTAGAAGCAAGACAAAAAACTTAACTATGATTACTACAAAAGAAAGATTCTTAACCTTGATTAGGGGAATGATGTAATGTATCTTTGATGAAATTGATGATAGATTTGATGGAACTAATGAAGATAATTGACAAAATTGCACTGATAATAAGGAAGCCATAGTTGACAAGATTTGATTCTAAAGAAGAAGACATTATTGTAATGTTTACAAATTTTTGGAGTTAATTTCTTTACTTTTTATACTACTAATGTTTTATTTTAGTCAAATAACAACTACAATATGATTGAATAATATAACAGCAATTTGCAAGGATGCTAATTGCACATTTGAGTTGTTGAATTAACAATCAACAAGAGGATAAAATTAAACAATGATTACATAGGCTAAGTTGCTTAATTATTATTATTAACTTTTTTAGTCTACTTGCAAGACACATAAACTTTGAGTTGCCCTTTAGCCATACTATCCATCACTATTTATTTTTCGAATTCCGAAATTTAAAACAAAGTTATTTTTGATATTAACTTTTATATGAATGGTTAATTATTATAATTTATAATATTTTTAAAGGAAAAAGGATAAATATATCTCCGAACTATCGTAAATGATATGCAGATACCCTCCGTCATACTTTTGGATATTGGTGACCCTGCCATCCAAAAACTAGAGCATATATGCCCTTCAATCTAATAGAAGACTAAATAGGGACACATGACACAATCTTATCCGTCAATTCAATATTTAATAAATGTCGATCGGTGAATAAGATTATGAGATCAGTTAGTATAAAGGGTATATATGCTCTAATTTTTTGACGATAGTGGCATCAATGTCCCAAAAATATGACGAGGATATCTGCCTACCATTTACTATAGTTGGAGGTATATTTATGCTTTTTTCCTACTTTTAATGTTCTCAAGTATGTAAATTTGTTTCAAATAGTTCAAAATTTATATACATGAATTCATGATCAAAATTAAGTTATTCAAAATATATTACGTAAATTTAAAATAATAGTATATATGGTTCTTCTTTTATTGTATTTAAAAT
Source organism: Solanum pennellii (assembly GCF_001406875.1). NCBI lineage: Eukaryota > Viridiplantae > Streptophyta > Magnoliopsida > Solanales > Solanaceae > Solanum > Solanum pennellii. Next base: position 81,327,631 of record NC_028645.1, read on the forward strand.
TTTTGAACTAAAATATACTACGAACTTAAATTCTTACAATGTTTAGAGGTGTTTTCAATACTTCTCTCGATTTTTTAATTAAGAGTCTCACGATCCTGTAAGAGTTTATAATTATTTGCTATACTATGTGACAAATTTGGATGTATATATGTTTAGTTAGTCAAATAGAAAAATGACTTTAAGGTTGAATAGTTCGAGAATGAAATTAATAATTCTTTGTCAAGTTCGTTATTTCGGTTTCTCTCATTTATAAATTTGAAAGAAAATTTTAAACTTACCCCAAATATTTGAAGCACTTCATTTTTCCCATTAGAACTCTCCTTCCCCTTCTCTGTTCTTCTTGTTACAGAAACAGCTGATTGTAAATCTCAACAAAGACTCCATTTTTACTGTTGAGTGAGAATCATCATTGACACAAAACATCACATTCTCAAATAATCGTTCTAATGAGCTTTACAACGAAGTAATTGACGATCCCATTGAGCCAAATATGGAATCTTCCAGTGAAAATCTTGTCAAAACTCTTTTAAGGAACCCATCTTCCATAAAAACAAAGTCACAAGCTAAGCAACTCCATGCCCAAATAGTGAAAACAAGAGGGTCAAGGTCTGTTTCACTTGCCACTATCATTCTTGGAATTTACTCTGACCTTAACCTTCTTAAAGAATCTTTAGAAGTTTTTAACAACTTTCGTTATGTACCCACTAAAGCTTGGAAGTCTGTTGTCAGGTGTTACTCTTGTAATGGTTATTTTCGTGATTCTTTAGCTTGTTTTGTTGAAATGAGGGGTTGGGGTAAGTTGCCAGGTAGGGATGTTTTTCCTTCTGTTGTAAGAGCATGTACCCATTTGAAGGAATTGAGGGTTGGTGAGTCTGTTCATGGTTGTGTTATCAGGTTTGGTTTGGAATCTGATCGTTATACTGGGAATGCACTCATGAATATGTATGCAAAATTGCAGGTTTTGTCGCATGACTATCATGTGTTTGATGAAATTCCCCTGTCAGATCGCGTTTATAGTTGTAGAAGCAGTTTGGCTCAAGATTCTGAGATTGGAATTCTGATAAGGAGTGAAAAAAGTCATTTTGAGTCTTTAGGTGGAAGGATAGTGAAAAATGCTACAGGATTAGATAGTGTGAGTAAGATTTTTCAAATGATGCCGGATAAAGATGTTGTTTCGTGGAATACTGTGATTGGTGGAAATGTACAAAGTGGGTTGTATGAAGAAGCTCTGGAAAGGTTAAGGGAGATGAGCAATGCCTATTTGAAGCCTGACTGTTTCACTTTGTCAAGTGTCCTTCCTGTCTTTGCGAGGCATGTAGATGTCTTAAAGGGAAAAGAGATTCATGGTTATGCAATTAGACACGGGTTTGACAAAGATGAGTTTATTGGGAGTAGTTTAATTGATATGTACGCAAATTGTACCAGGGTTGAGGATTCGTATAGGGTGTTTAATTTATTATCAGAAAAGGATGACGTTTCATGGAACTCAGTTATAGCAGGATGTGTGCAAAATGGTACTTTTGTTGAAGGGCTGGGACTGTTTAGGCAGATGTTAGCAGCTAATGTCAAGCCTGTGGAAGTTTCTTTCTCAGCTATACTGCCTGCCTGTGCTCATTTGACAACACTACATCTGGGGAAACAGCTCCATGCATACATAATAAGAGTGGGGTTTAATCAAAACATGTATATAGCTAGCTCACTTGTGGACATGTATGCCAAATCTGGGAAGATAATGACTGCTAGATTGATTTTTGATAGGATGGAGATACACGATTCAGTTTCATGGACGACTATAATCATGGGATATGCATTGAATGGTCATGCCCGTGAGGCCACTATTCTTTTTGAAAATATGCAACATGATAAGATAAAGCCCAATGCTGTGGCTTATCTAGCTATTTTAACTGCTTGCAGCCATGCTGGTTTGGTTGATGAAGGTTGGAATTATTTTACAAGTATGAACAGATATGGTGTTTCTCCTGACCTCGAACACTATGCTTCTATTGCAGATCTTCTTGGTCGTGCTGGAAGATTGATGGAAGCTTATAAATTTATCAATGACATGCCTATTAAGCCCACCGGGATTATTTGGGCTACGCTGCTATCAGCTTGCCGAGTTCACAAAAATGTTGAACTGGCTGAAAAAGTTGCCAAAGAAATGACTACAGCTGATCCTGGGAACATGGGACCTTATCTGCTCTTGTCAAATATGTATTCAGCAGCTGGGAGATGGAAAGATGCATCAAAATTAAGAACTAATATGAAGAAGAAAGGAATGAGAAAACCACCAGCTTGCAGCTGGATAGAAGTTAGGAACCAGGTGCATGCTTTTGTTTCAGGAGACACATCTCACCCATATTATGATCAGATACATGTAGTACTAAGAGATCTTTATGAACGCTTGAAACAAGAAGGTTACGTTCCTCAGATTAGTGAGGCACTACATGATGTTGATGAGGAGCAAAAGAGTGATTTGCTGTATACTCATAGTGAACGGCTTGCAATAGCATTCGGCATTATTAGTACACCTGCTGGGACAACCATTTGCATAATTAAAAATCTCCGTGTATGTGTAGACTGTCACACAGCCATAAAGTTCATATCCAAAATTATGGGGAGAGATATAATTGTTAGAGATAATAGTCGATTTCACCTTTTCAAAGATGGGAGTTGTTCATGTGGAGACTACTGGTGATGGAAACTATGGAAATGTATCCACAATGTAGCATAAAGGGCTTTATTATAAGAAATAAAAGGGGAGAACACATATGGGAAAGTTTCTAGGAAATGGCAGATTATATAGGTGTTCAGACAGTCTCTAGTATTTCACATTTTATGAGAAAATCTAGAGATCATTCCTCAGTGCTTTGATATGAAAGTTACGCTGCCTTCCAAAAGCTGTTCAACTGTATGGTATTGGAGGCATGTATATAATCAATCCATTAAGCTAGCAAACTGGATAAATGTCCTAATGTGAACTTTCAATTTCTCTTTGTGTTACAAAAGGTTAGAGACCTTGAAGCCGTAATATTCTTGAGCTTATGGCTGTTGTGCCTTCGCTGGTGATGGAATTTTGGAATTCCGCAAGGTCATATACAAGTGAGAAGGATACTTGGAACTTGACTTTTAACTTCAAATTTTTTCCTGTAACCTATAATTTTTTCTGACTTTAGATTTTTTGTACAACCTGAAAAAGAGAAGTTGTGATGTCAATGTAATGCTATCTTTATCATTTAGAAGCTACCTTTGTAGATATGATTTAGTATTGTTAGACACTTCTGCAGGGTAAGATATGGAACTTCTGAATGGCCAGAAGGTGGTTTTTCTTTCTTTTCAGGACTGCTTCATTACATTCGTTGCACTTCCTTGTTGCTGAAAAGTTTAGGAGCTCTCACCAATTCTAGCAAAGATTCATTCCTCTTCTAAATGATGATTGCTAGATATCTGGTCAAGCTGCAAGAACTGTAAGTCTTTTACGCAGATGATAACATGCGGCATCATGCTACAAACTGAACATGCAAAGTACTTATCACATCTTGATAGTGCAAATAAATATCATGATGCTTTAAGGAGGCTGTAGAACTAAAGCTTTTTTTAAAGTCAAGCATCATCTATTTATTTCTTCTTATCTATTCTAGCCTTGGTGGACCGATTTACCTTATACTCGCTGTTGGTGGGAGGTGATAGGTATTCCATGGAATTAGTCGAGGTGCGCGCAAGTTGGCTAAGACACTACGTTTATAAAAAGAAAATGACAAAATGATTACTTGATTTGCAGAATTCTTCTTCAAGAAAAATAAAAGAAAGAAAAAGAAGTTCTTGATATCTTCTTAGTGGAGAACATTTCAATTTTGACTTCTCAACTAGCTTTGACAAATTCATTTTATCTGGGTAAGACTGAACAAAAAGTAAACTCATTAAATTGATGAGTTGACTATGGTATATTAAAATAATATAAGCATGATGCACGTGTTCAATAAAACCAAGTTTAATTTTGTGATATTTTATTTCAAATTGATCCAAAAAAGAACATCTTGATATTGTGCAATTATGAAACATTCAAAATTATATACTAAGAGAGGAATTTTGGTGTGCTTAGACTCTCTTCATTGGAGACTTCAAGCTATACATGAAAAATCAGTGCAATTTCCCTGTCTAGCTGAAGTAATTTCTCATGAATCCAAGCCACCTGTATTGATAGTAGTTTCTTACTCTTGCTCGGCCTTTCGTAAGGCCATGGCCCTGTAACACACAGAATTGTGAGGTGAAATTAACTTTGTTATTTGCTGACTAGGCTTGAGATTTTCCAACTCTCATTCTCGTTTGGTGTTGTTATCATTCATTCAATCTTTGGCCATGGATCATGTGGTTGGTGGCACGTATAAACTGGGTCGGAAGATTGGTAAAGGATATTTAGCGGAACTTTATCTGGGTAATCTCCATGTGTATTTCTTGATTTTTGTTAATTTCAATTGTAGCTCAACTTTTCTGTTATGGGGTTTGAGTTAACCTTGAGTTTTGTTTTTCGTATCAGGGGTAAATGTGCAAACTGAAGAAGAAGTTGCTGTGAAGCTGGTGAGTATGTTGATTAGCTGAACGCTGAAGCTGGAAGTTCACCATATAAACATGGTGTCAATGTGTTAGAGATTTAGCCTTTCACTGGAATTGAATAAAATTCAAAAAGTTGGTTTTTCGGAAGCTGAAAATTCACTCCACAATTTGCTGTCAATTGTCTTAAGATTGAGCCTTTCTCTAAGTAAACTTAGCAACCTGATAAAGTTGAGAAGAATGACCATTTCACTGGAAGATGAGAGGATTATTCTTGAATCATAAGTTTTCATGATATAAAAATTAAAATATGATAGATGAACATTGCTATTTTGGCTGAATGTTCAAGTGACATTATTTATTTGGCCCTTTTCTCGGTTCTAGTTTGTTGGTGTGCATTTGCTGGATATAGCTTCTATTTCTGAAGAGTCTTGAATAATTTTGCTTAATTATTCAAGATCAGCATATTTGTTTGGTAGGGGACCGTATTGTGATATATTTTATGGACTTCATTTGTGGTTTGCTTCTCACCAGCTGTCCGGGGTGTGTTTCAAGTGCTATGTTTAATATTATGGTTTCTTCTTTGGTACATTAGCTTTGCTGTTCCCAAAATCTAATTCTTTTGTTTGCAGGAATCAACTAAAACAGAACGCCCTCACCTTCATTATGAATCAAAGTTGTATAGGCTTCTACAAGGAGGAAGTAAGTGATAGCTTCTACCCATGAATTTCACCGACTCTTATATTTTCTTGCTTGTTTTTTTTAATTTTTTTTTTTATCATTTTCATATTTCAAGCTGGAATTCCAAACGTCAGGTGGTTTGGCGTTGAAGGTGAATACAATGCCATGGTTATTGACCTTCTTGGGCCAAGTTTGGAAGACTTGTTTAACTATTGCAATAGGAGGTTCACTTTAAAGACAGTTTTAATGCTGGCAGATCAATTGGTAAATAGCCAAAATTATATGCTGATCAAAGCATAATAATTGCAGCTGGTTGCCTGATACTTATTCTCTGATGCAGATTAATAGGGTTGAATATATGCACTCAAGAGGATTTCTTCACTGTGACATTAAGCCCGAAAACTTCTTAATGGGTATAGGGTGTAAAGCAAATCAGGTGTGCACTTCATCATATGTTCTCTAAGTGTACATGTATGTCTATGGTTGATAACAAGGTTATGTGCTCCTATTATTTTCCCTAGATATTCTGGAAAGTTCTCCACCTACTTGTTTGGGAACTAAATCACCGACGAATTAGACAAGTTGGTTATCTATTAGGGTTTAGGGTTACAAGTGCTACTCCAGCATTTGTGGAGCTGGAAATATTGTAGCCTGCTTGTTGAGCTTGAACAAAGAACTTTAATTTGAGATGGAAGGGTTACATTCTTTTTTTGGATATTCCCTAATTTCACTCAAGAACTTGTACTTCTTATCTTTTTCTCTCGTGTACCTCTCTGCCGTTCTCTTCTCTTAGAGCTCAATGAAGTTGATCCCTGTGATAAGAACCTTTGCATTCTTGTCCAAGAAGGCTCTAGCTAACTAACCAGGTGTGCATTTCTTTCCGTTTCCTGGAACAAAGCTCAAAACTCTGTGCATTGTGCAATAGCTTATTCTTGGAAACTTTTTCTTTTAAGAACTGGTGCTATTGAAAAATTTGTAAAAATTCTTGGACACATATAATATGTTGAAAGATTCGCCTCTTTCTTTAGTTTATGTTTTCCAGCATAATGCTTATGTTTGAGCTTGGGATGCCAACAAACAACAACAACATACCCAGTAATTGCGAACAAAATTCTGGTAATTAGGCACTTGCAAGCTATGTTGCTCGGACTCTCCGAAAATGGTGCCGCACCCGGGTTGGATCCTTCAAAATGCGCTACTTTTGAAGGATCTGATATGCACCAGTCGGCATTCTTGAAAAGTCCGAGCGACATAGCTTGCAAGTGGAAGAAATTTTTCCTACTGGAAAGGAGGATAAAGTTCCTCCAATCTTTAATTTGTAAACAAACTAACCTAGCCAGAGAACCTGTCATCCTATCTTGTAGGATGCTACTAAACATGAACATTTTGTAATTACTTGATCAGCAGCTTCCTGTCTCTGTAGTACCTTTGTAAATCTACATTAGAACGAGTTTATGAATCTGATGAAAAATAATTCCCATGACATAACTTATGCATCTCTAAGTCAGTTTTGGGTGTTCTATTTTGTTAAAGCAGGTATACATGATTGACTATGCTCTTGCCAAGAAATACAGAGATCATGAGACACATGAGCATATACCATTCAGGTATCAACTTCTTCTGTTCCTTAAAGATCTCATATGTCTTCCATTTCTAGAAATTAAAGTGGAATATTACTTGCTAAGGTGATTTAATAATTGGTCAATTCAGTACTATGTGTTAGTAACGACGATTGCTTGAGAAGCTGAAGGTTGAATCTTTTTCCAATTGTGTCTTTGGCGGCTTCGTTTTTTGACCTTTTGGGTTAATGAGGATTTAAACTTTTGCTCGAACCTAGTTATGTCCTTCCCTTGTTGTTAATATTTGTTTCAAAGATCTCTTTTGCATAAGCTGAACCAAAGAAATTAAAGCTGTCCTTATTGATACGGAAAACCATCTTATTTGATTAGATCTGTGTAGATTTTGAATGCACATGGTGTACTATGTTATTGAGAAAATAAAAAGGTGGATGAAGAGGCACTCAATTCCTGCTAAGATTCTTCTCTTATTTTGTTCTTTTCCTTTCTGTCTCTTCTATATATTATTCCAAGCTTCTCAATAGTAGATATTGAAATCAAGAAAGAAATTTGGAGGTTCTGCATTCTTTTTAAGCTTTTTTTTCCTTGACCTTATTTTTAATAGAGTTTAGAGTGGATGGTTGGAGTGTAATATGGATTATTGAACGACTTATTTTGCTTCCTTTGACAGGGAAAACAAAAGGCCCACAGGAACAGCTCGTTATTCTAGTGTTAGCACCCATCTTGGATTTGGTAAGTGAGGATGATATTACCTGAAGCACCTGATATATTTTAAACTTTACACATTACTTCTCTTCCTTGTATGCAGAACAAAGCAGAAGAGACGATCTGGAGTGTCTTGGTTATGTGCTTATGTATTTTTTGAGAGGAAGGTTTGGAAATTACAGATAATGTTTATATTTGGTGCCTGTATTGTTATTTCCACATTACTTGTTTCTTACAATTAGCATATTTGATTGTCTTTTCTAGTCTGCCATGGCAAGGTCTGAAAGCTGACAGCAAAAAGCAGAAATACGACAAGATTAGTGAGAAGAAGATGCTTACATCAATAGAGGTAGTGTCTTTATGTACATTTCGACAACAATAACATACCTAGTTAAATCCCAATAATTGGGGTCTGCGGAGGGTAGACGGTATCCAGACCTTACCACTACCTCGTGGAGGTAGAGAGGTTGTTTCCGGAAGACCCTCAGCTCAAGTGCAACAAACCGAAGTAAAAGAAGAAGAAATACAATGATGAGAGCATAACAATTATTAAGGAAGTAGTATAAATCCTACCCTTCAGGGTGACCCAGTGGTTTCGGCTTGGGACTTCCAAGTTGGAGGTCTCAAGTTCGAAACTCCTTATCAGCGAAAGCGAGGGGTTGCCTTTTGGGTCGAGTCACACCGGGCTTGCCTAGTGCGGGTAGCTCTCTTGTATGGTTTGCGAGCTATTGCATAGGAGCAAGGTTTTACCCTTCCCTTGGCATCAAAAAATAGAAAGTAGTGTAAAGTCTACAAGATAGAAACAATAACAACAAAAAAATAGTGTAATAATCGAAACATTGTAAACAACATACGACAAGAACTACACGGGTACAACTAGTACTAAGACAGGCACTAACAGGCTTAAGCGACCTCCACGGCTTCCTGGAGTCATGTCCTGTCTAATCACCTCCCCCAAATACTTTTTCAGCCTACCTCTACCCCTTACAATCAGCCTCTCGCACCTCCTCACCGTGTGTCTCGCAAATATATCTCTCCTAAATTATACCGTCTCTCATCAAACTGCATAACGACCTATTCTGCTGGTCTCTGTTAAACAGGTGCTTTGCGAATCCTATCCCTCAGAATTCATATCATATTGTCATTATTGCCGATCATTACAGTTTGAGGACGAGCCAGATTACTCATACCTGAAGAGGCTATTCCGTCACCTTTTCATTAGTGAGGGTATAATTATTGTTTCATGACCTGTTTCCTCCTTTATATTATCTCTTCGGCACAACAAGTTATATTTCTATAGTCATATACAACAAAATTATTTTTGTACTCATTGCAGGTTTTCAATTTGACTATGTGTTTGATTGGACTGTTTTGCAATATTATTCTAAGGTTAGCTCCAGTTCAAGAGCACAAGTCTGTACTTAATCTGCTCTCACTAAAAATCATCTACTATTTTGATTTCTGCACTGTAAAAGATGCCCTAATCTTACATTTTATTTGTTTTTCAGCAAATTGCAAGATCGCCAGAAAAGATCCTGGTATTGTTTCAAGAAACTTTAGCTTCAGAAGTAGCAGTTTAAATTTCTATTATTATCATGATGTTAGCTCAATACCACTTTAGTGAACGTTTCGACATAAAATTTGTGATTTTTATTTCTTTTAAAATAGTATTTGTTTTTAAGTAGCCTCAAGTGTGTTTAGACATGAATACATATTGGAGTTGATTTTGAACTTTTGTGACTGATTTGGAGGGAGGGGGGATGCGAATTCTATGTCCAAATAGCTTTTTCGGAACAAAATTCCTGGAATAAGTGAAAATGTCCATATTGAACAAGAAACGCGTCATTGCAGGCTAAAGTTTATTGATGGTGATTTTTTTTTTATACTGTCAGCATGTATAAATTATCTTCGATATGTTTGTTGATGGTTTTTTTGTGTTCCTTTTTTAGATCAGAAGAAGGAGAAGAAGAAAGTGAAATTTGCAGAAGATATGGTAGAGCCAAGTGGGAACAGTGAAGAATATAGAAAGCTTCATCATTCTAATAAGGTCAAGAATGCTCTTAAACGATACGAAATTGAACAAAAATGTCGTTAGTGAATAGTTTGGTCCAAAAATGTCACTGCCGCCTATAGTTTGGTCCCAAGGAGTTGGCATTAAGGGGACATCCTATTTCCCATCAAGAATAGGACCAAAAAAAGCATGGGACCATAAAAAGACAACATAATAAAACAGTAGTAGTAGAAGTTAGCTTTATACATATTGTGTCTGAATTGACAATGTATTTTTGAGGTCATAAGTCACTGTTTGTTTTCTGTCTCTTGGCATGTGAAAGTAACATTGCAAATGCACAAATAGACAAAATATGCTGTGATTTTGGTTATGGTGATCTTTTTTGCAGACTATGTTTTTTTGTTTTTTTAAAGTATTATCTTACAAAATGATCTTATTGTCTGTCAGAGCATGCCTATTGAGACAAAAAGGATGTTCTGATTCATATGCACTTCTGCTGTCACCACTTAATATGAAATTTATATAATATGGTTTTACTTCTTATCTTTCCCTTTTTCTTTTTAGTGTATGTATTGGTGAATTTTCGCGTTCGCAAGATTTCAGTGAAAATGTTATTGTATTTATGAACTTCTTTTAGTTTGATTGAAAAAATGTGTTTCGAGATTGATAATCTCTTGTAACATTGTATTTATGAACTTCTTTTGGTTTAATTGAAAAAATGTGTCTCGAGATTGATAATCTCTTAAAAATTATGTGAATTTAACGAAGATGACAGAACAGACTGAAACAAGCTTCATAAGTGGCATTACCTGTTAATTGTTTATCTCCTCCCTCACCCTCACCCTTTGTAGTCCCCAAACCCCACACTACCCCACCCCCATATGCTATCCTTATAAATATTTTTAGGAATGATATTTTTGCTTGCTTAACAAACAATAATTTTTTTAATTTAAATACACAAATTACATATTATAATCTTTTTAAAAAAAATTACCATTTAAGAAAGTTACAAAATTTCTCTGTCGAATACTTTTCTGTCCTTTTTCGAATACATCTCTCTCATTAAGTAATGTATAATTTGTAATGTATTAGACAATTAAGAAATGTACTCAAGAGCAATGAAAAGTTCATAATTTTTATAATCCAAAAAACTTTCGAGATACGATATAATTAGCTTCCAAATTTCTATACTAAAATATTTTCGGTGACAATTTTTTTTTAATTATCAAACACCACACTTGAGGTTTTATCATTGTTGCTAGACTTCCATAAGGGGTCCTACATTTTTATAGGACTAAAATATTGTTGATATCTTATTAGTGGTGAACATTTCAATTTTGACCTTTCATTTGGCTTTGACAAATCATTATATTGTTGAATTGGATATGGTAATATTATTATTATTAATTAAATTAAAATAATATAAACATGATGCACTTGTTCAATCAAACCAAGTTGAATTTTGTAATAATTTAAAATTGACCACAAAAAATAACATATTAATATCATGCAATAACCATTAAAAAAAATTAATCAAAATTGTGATCTATGAGAAGAATTTTGACATGCTAAGACTCTTTCAGTGGGAGAATTCAAATAAAACATGAAAAGTTACAATAGTTTCTCCAGAATTCAGTGATTGATGTATTTTTCATTTGTAACGAGGATTACTTGTTCTTGCTTGTTTTTTAGTAAGGTTATCGCTCCAAAACGTAGATAATTATGAAGCAAAATTAACTTTGTTATTATTTGACTAGACATGAGATTCATTCTAACTTTCATTTCTATCATCAAAGTTTTGTGTCACTCTGTGAAATCCATCCTTCGTATTGAGGAATAACAAACATTCTCTAAAATATCATATTATTACATGGATACAATTAATATTAGTGATGATATCATGAAACTATTCACATACAATATATTATAAATTTTAATCGTATTCTATTAAATTTTTGTTTATATTTCAAGACTCCACAAGCACTTTTTTTAGATATTGAATGAAAAAATAATATCAACACGTTTCTCCATATTTTGAATTTACGCCTTTGATATTTATACATATAATGATCGACCAAAGATAAAAATATCAAGCGAGTCAGAGGTGTTAAACATGATTGGATTAAAGAAGAGACCGATCATAAGATAGTAAAACTATTCATTGGGAATCTTCTTCCGAAAACCCTCACGAAAATGATAGTATAATTTATCATCATAGTCCGTGTTGTTAGATGAGTCAATATTAGGATTAGGTTTATTTTTGGAACGATCATAAAAGTTTTTGATAATTAAATTATTCGAGAGTCTAGATTAACTTTTGAAAGTTAATACGACAAAAGAAAATAGGATCACCCAAGAAACCTAATAAAATTCATGAACATATAATCTCCATGTTACATGTTTTTTATTTTGTTATCTCATCTAATATTTGATATTCACGTTAAAGTTTTACGAAATTTTAATATATATCGAAAAATTTCTTATTGAGATAAACACTCCCTAACAATTATAAGTTCATATTCAGTAGAAATTAAATTTAAATTTTTCATTAAATATAAAAAAATATTTATTATTTCACCTCTTGATATTTACCTTTCTCGTAACTTATTGGATTTGAGTGCAATGTGAACAATTATATATAATTTGAAAAGTATAAAAAGATGTCAAATATCCTGTTGGAAATTACTTTGCAACACGTTTTTCTTTTTGATTTTAAACACGTTAGCAAGATTGAAAAATATTTAACAAATTTCATAGTTTCTATCTATAAAAATTTAAAATTCTAAAATTACCTTGCTACTTCTAAAAAATCATTTACATAAATTTGAAAAAGTCAAAACTTAAATTTATTTTTATTTAATAAAAAATGAAACACTATTGTTTTCCCAAGAAAAAAAACAATCTATGCTTATTATCTAAGAAAATTGTAGCAGACAAATTTGAAATTCAAAAACATCATAATACCAACTACTTAAGTTAATCATAATTAATACATAAAAAAAGACTATTATTAATTTTAAAATATCATTATAATCTTCTTTCCTAAAGAATAATCACATATATATTCTTCTTCCTTCTTTTTTTAATTTTTCAAAAATTATTCTCCCAGCATCTATCATTTTTTTTAAAAAAATAAAATAAAATAAAATTATCCCACCCCCACCAATAAATAAATAAAAATGATAATAATATTATAAGAAAAGAAAATAAAAGGAAAAAGAAAAAGCTTAATATTTTTCTCAGCTTTTTCTTTTTCTTGTATAATCCCATTTTCTCCATATTTCTCCTTTTTCATCTTCTTCTTCTTCTCTTCTCTTACACAGAAAAAAAAAATTCCCATAAATTTTCCGCAGATTTCGTTTTCTGTTAGATTCTCTCTTCTTCCCTACCCCCAAAACCCCCATTTTTTTTGTAGCTTATTGTATTTTTCCATTTCTTCAGTCATTTACTGTTTTGTTTTTGTTTTTTGAATTTTTTTTCAAGAATCCAAAACCCCTTTTAAGCTTTTTCATTTCTGATCAAGTTGTAATTTTTGTGTCATTCATTGGATTATTCTTTTATTTCTTTAGAAAAAAAGGGGGACACTGTTGTTTAGGAAAAAAAGTTACTTGTTTTAAGTGTTTTCCATATATATACAACTGATATTAGGCTTTAGGGTTTTTGAAGATTTTTCATCTGGGGTGCCTCAAAGAAGTGATTTTTTTGTATTTTTGTTCTTTGGGGTAAGGTAGATTTTGCTGGATCTGGGGTAATTTCCAGATTTTAACTTCCTGATTATTTGTGGGGGTAGTGGTTGATAATTGATATTTGTTTGGTTTGATTGGGTTTGTTTAATCTTTAACTATGGATCATGTGGTTGGTGGAAAGTTTAAACTGGGACGAAAGATCGGTAGTGGATCTTTTGGGGAACTATATTTAGGTAATATCAATGTGTTTTTAGTTGATTGTTGTTAGTTTCGATTGTAGCTCAAGTTTTGTGGTATGGGGTTTGAGTTGACCTTGAGTTTTTTGCTTTTGTATCAGGGGTAAATGTGCAAACTGGAGAAGAAGTTGCTGTGAAGCTGGTGAGTGTGTTGATTAGAACATGGTGTCAGTTGTGTTAGATATTGAACTGTTTACTAGAATTGGGTGAAATTTGGAATGTTGATTTGACTGAAATTCGCGCGATGTAGTTGTGATATCAAATGTCTTTAAGATTGAGGCTTTCACTAGCTTAATTAAGTTAACAACAATAAAAAGGTTGAAAAAGACCACATCTTTCACTAGAAGATCCTTTTTGTATTATAAGCTTTCATGATATAAACCTTAAATATGATAGACGAACATTGCTTTTTTGGCTGAATATTCTAGTGACATTGTTTATTTGGCCCTTTTATTGGTGCCAGTTTGTTAGTGTGCATTTGCTGGATATAGCTTCTACTTCTGAATAGTGTTGCATAGTTTTGCTTAAGTTGATCAGTGAATTTGTTTGGTAGGGACCTTATTGTGATATATCAAGGACTTCATATGTAGTTCTTTCTCAGATACTGTGACCATCTGTTAAGTGTTTTAGAACATCATGAATGAGATTTCCTTGTGCTTTCCATGCAGGTGTCTGTTCCAGTGCTATGCTTAATACTGTAGTTTTTTTTGTTGATATATTTGCTTTGCTGTTTCCAGAATCTAATATTTTGGTTTGCAGGAATCAACTAAAACAAAGCACCCTCAGCTTCATTATGAATCAAAGCTGTATATGCTTCTACAAGGAGGAAGTAAGTGATAGTTTCTACCTATGAATTTCAATGACTGTTATATTCTCGAGCCGAACTGATTTTTTTTTCAATAATCATTTTCTTATTTTAAGCTGGAATTCCACACCTCAAGTGGTTTGGCGTTGAAGGTGAATACAATGCCATGGTTATCGACCTTCTTGGGCCAAGTTTGGAAGACTTGTTTAACTATTGCAATAGGAGGTTCACTTTAAAAACAGCTTTAATGCTGGCAGATCAACTGGTAAATATCCAAAATTATTTACTGTTTAATGCATAATTATTGTAGCTGGTTGCCTGATACTTGTTCTCTGATGCAGATTAATAGGGTTGAATATATGCACTCAAGAGGATTTCTTCACCGTGATATTAAGCCCGACAACTTCTTAATGGGTTTAGGGCGTAAAGCAAATCAGGTGTGTACTTCATCATATGTTCTCGAAGTGTAGATGTATGTCTATGGTTGACAACAAGGTCGTATGCCCTATACATTTGCACTTGATATTTTCGGAAAGTTCTCCACCTACTTGCTTGGGAACTAAATCACTGAGGAATTAGACAAGTTGGTTATCTACTAGGGTTTTGGGTCTACTGTACGGGTGCTCCTCCAGCATTTTTGTATTGGGACATATTGTAGTGTGTGGTTGTTGAGCTCGAACAAGGAACTTCAATTTGTGATGGAAGGGTAACATTCTTTTTGTTGGTTCCAGAACTCAAGAAGTCACATTTCTTCTCTCTTTCTCTCTCCCATTCCCTTCTCTTAGAGCTCCATGAAGTCAATCCCTGTGACATCAACCATTACATTCTTGTCTAAGAAGGATTTAGCCAACTAGCCAGGGCATTTCTTCCAGTTTTCTGGAACTATGCTCAAAATCCAGTGCATTGTGCAGTTGCATATTCTTGGACACATGTAATCTGTTGAGAGATTTCCCCCTCTCTTTAGTTTATGTTTTCCAGCATAATGCTTATGCTTGATCTGGGGAGGTAGAAGATCTTATTGCCAACAAATTCTGGTAATAAGCACTTGCAAATGGAAGAAATATTTCCTACCTGGAAACGAGGATGAAGTTTCCTCTGAATTTCTTTTTGTAAACAAAATGACTTAGTCTTAGAGAACCTGTCATCTGATCTTGTATGATGCTACTGAACATTAGCATTTTGTAAAACTTGATCAGCAGGTTCCTGTTTGTAAATCTACGTATAGAACGAGTTAATGGATCTGATTGAAACTATGCATCTCTAAGATTTGGGTGTTTTATTTTGTTATAACAGGTATACATCATTGACTATGGTCTTGCCAAGAAATACAGAGATCTTCAGACACACAAGCATATACCATACAGGTATCAACCTTTTGTGCTTCTCAAAGATCTCATATGGTCTTCCATTTCTAGAAATTACAATGGAATATTACTTGCTTAGGTGATTTGATAATTGGTCAATTCACCACAATGTGTTAGTAATGATGATTGCTTGAGAAGCTGAAGGTTGAATGTTCTTCCAATTGTTTCTTTGGCGGCTTCATTTTTTGACCTTTTGGAGTAATAAGAATTTAAACATTTGCTAGAACCTAGTTATGTCCTTCCCTGTTTTTTAAAAAAATTTGCCCTCTCTTTTGCATAAGCTGAATCAAAGAAATTAAAGCAGCTCTAGTGGATATGGAAAACCATCTTGTATGATTAGACTTTTGTAGATTTTGAATGCACATTGTGTACTATGTTATTGAGAAAGTACAAAGCCGGATGGAATGATTTTTCCCTCCATTCCTGCTAGGATGCTTCTCTTATTTTTTTTCTGTTCCTTTCTGTCCCAATGTACGCTTCCAAGCTTCTCAATAGTTGATGTTGAGATTAAGAAACAAATTTGGAGGTTCTGCGTCTTATCAATCTTTTCTTTCCCTGACCTTATTTTAATAGTGTTGAGTGGATGATTGGAGCGTAATATGGATTGCTGAATGAATTGTTTGCTTCCTTTGACAGGGAAAACAAAAACCTCACAGGAACAGCTCGTTATGCTAGTGTTAACACCCATCTTGGAGTTGGTAAGTGAGGATGATATTACACCAAGTACCTAGTAGTATGTTAAACTTTACATAATCACCTCTCTTCCTTGTATGCAGAACAAAGCAGAAGAGACGATCTGGAGTCTCTTGGTTATGTGCTTATGTATTTTTTGAGAGGAAGGTTCGGCAGTTACAGATACAGTTTATGTTTGGTGCCTGTTTCTCTATTTCCATGTGCATTACTTGTTTCTTACAATTAGCTATTTGCTTGTGTTTTTTAGTCTGCCATGGCAAGGTCTGAAAGCTGGCACCAAAAAGCAGAAATATGACAAGATTAGTGAGAAGAAGATGCTTACACCTATAGAGGTAGTGACTTTATGTACATTATTTTTACATGCCAAATATTATCTGTCCTACAGAGAAGTACCGGGTCTTGTGAATATATCTGTCGTAAACTATGCTCTCTCATCAAACTGCATAATGACATATTCCACTGGTCTCTGTTAAACAGGTGCTTTGCAAATCCTATCCCTCAGAATTCATATCATATTTTCATTATTGCCGATCATTACGGTTTGATGACAAGCCAGATTACTCATACCTAAAGAGGCTATTCCGTGACCTTTTCATTAGAGAGGGTAAGTTTCTGTTTCATGATAGTTTCAATATTCTGTTTCCTCCTTTATATTCTCTCTTTCGCACTACAAGTATATTTCTGTAGTCTTATACGACAAAATTCTTTTTGCTTGCATTGCAGGTTATCAATTTGACTACGTGTTTGATTGGACTATCTTGAAGTATCCCCAGATCGGCTCCAGTTCAAGAGCACGAGTCTGTCTTTAATCTACTCTTGCTAAAAATTATCTACTGTTTTATTTTTGCATTCTAGAAGATGCCCTAATCTTACATTTTGTGTATTTTCAGCAACCTATTGCAAGATTACCTGTGAATCCGGGACCATCCATTGAAAGACCAGAAAAGATCCCTGGTACTGTTACAAGAAACTGCGTCTTCAGAGAATAAGAAATAGTAGCTTACATTCCTCATATGATTATTTATGTTTGGGCGGGCTCATGGTGCTTGCCCTTTGTCGTCAATCTAATCCATGCTTTTGACAAAATAGCCAATTATTGCAAGCAGAATAGCACTTCAAAGAAATCTCTTATTATATGTAGTTTCAGAAGACCCACTTGAAACACATAAATGTAAGTTTGCATGTGTGGCCCATTCAATGGCTGTGGGAGAGATGTACAATGCTCAAGTATGTGCATTGACTAGAAGTTGCAGCTATCCTTGAGGATTTCTTAAATCTGGGGAAATGGGTGCTGTCCAATTAATGATAAGAAGTGTGTCAAATCATCCCCTCAGAAAAATAAAACCCAATAAGAACTATAGGTGGCTGGGGCATTTTGTTTTGTTTCTTTTTCCTCCCAGTGTTCTTTTGGTGGTTGAATGTATGTCATCATGTTACAGATTTGTAGGCTAATTTTAAGATTTGTCTGATCTCTTGTACAGTGAGGCAGGAAATCAAAGATAGGTTTTCTGGTGCTATGGAGGCGTTTTCTAGAAGGAACGTGTCTGGAACTGGTTTGCAAGGGGACCATTTGAGACATCACAGATCATCTGACAATGTACCATCATCTAAGGATGTGGTAAGCAGCGAATGTGATATCTTTTATCTGCCTGGGATTCCGTATAATATTTTGGCATCCTCTCAGTTTACAGGCATCAGTTTGTTCCTACCTGGAGCTTTCTTGGTGTCTGAACTGCTCATTATCTGATGCACTTGTTAACATTTTCAGCAAGCTGATGCTGAAAGAGGCCGTGTATCTCGGACTGGTAGCACCTCGAGGAGGGCTGTAATGGGAAGCAGCCGGCCCAGCTCATCTGGCGAACCCACTGACAATCGCTCTGGTCGCTTAGGTTCAAGCAGCGGCCGTATTTCCACTACCCAAAGAGTACAAGCTGGATTTGAATCCAAGTCTTCATCTTTTACCCGCGCTACTGCAACAAGAGGGGGTAGGGATGATGCTCTTAGGAGCTTTGAGCTACTAACTATTGGCACTGGAAGAAGGAAATGAGGCTATATAATGTCTAATATCTACCCCCAAGGTACCAAAACTTTTAATCGCTGATATTCAAGTACTATTTTCTTATTCTTGACACTACTCCTCAGCTAATATGAACTTATCTTACCGTCTTTTGCTTATAGTTGAACAGCAGGTTGAGCAGCTATCTCAAGGACTTCCCAACAAGCATGCACTGATTCTTGCAATTTAACAAACTTGCTAAACTTTCAAGAGATAGAGGGGTGTTTCTGTTTTGTATATTTGAGAATACCTCTCTAATGTGATGTTGTAGACCGGGATCTGTCTCGAACAATAAAAATATTTCACGTCTGGCCATTGCTCCCCTTTTTTCCCCTGATGTGCATGGCTGCTATGGGAGGATGTTAATGGCGAAAGTAAATAGCTCATGGTTATGCAGTGTAGCTCCGATTACTTAAGGGGCTACCTCAGTACTTCCTCTTAGTTGTGTGCCCAGAATTGTTATCACATACTTTATGTTATGTACCCTCTAATTTTTCTTCCTATATAACTTGTTACTATGAACTTGTGTTGTCTTATTACGTGTTGTTTCCTTTGCTTCGGTTACTGTATTGCGTGTTGTTATTTTTCTCTTCTCCGTTATACTCGATATGAAGAAAATTACGCGGTTAAGTAACTTTATACTATTTAATTATTCATTATAACTATAGTTGGCTGTAAGCACCACTTACGACTAACATTATACATGAAGGGGTAGTTTGGTAGAGTGTATTAGGAAAAATAATACATGCATTAGGTGTGTGTATTAGTAATACATTGTTTGTTACATTTTTTTTGGTCATGTATAACTAATGCAAGCATTAGTTATACACAATATTGTGTATTAAGTTGTGTATTACTAATACCAAGAAATTTTAGGTATTAGTAATACATAGCATTTTTACACTTGCATTAGATTATGCAATTACAAAAATACCTTCAAAGCCCTTTAAAAAAACATTTTCCATAGTACTTGTTTCATCTTCTCTGTACTTTGTCAATGAAAATTCAAGAGTAGGTTTTTCTTCCTTTTGCTCAATCAACATTGTTTGCTCATCTTCATAAGGTTAGTACTCTTATCTTTCATTAAAATCTGTATTTTTCAACATCTCTTTCTTCATTTTTATTTTCTCTCTCTTTGCTCATAGTTTTGAGCTTTAGTAGGGGCAATCCAAGCTTTAACATTCCAGAATAATCTGAATTATCATTTTTTTTGAATCAGTATCAGTTTTTTTTATTGATTTACTCATTTTTGTTGTTGGATTTTGATTAATTTAATTTAATTTTTGTTGAGAAAGGTCAGCTGATGTTGGTGAATTTGTGCTGTTTTTCTGCGATCTCGATTGGTGAAGTTGAGAAAATTTGGAACATTGGTGAATGGGTGGGGAATTTGTGTGAAGTTTTGTAGAGGTTTTTGGGTGTGTGAAAAGTGAAAAATCTTTGAATTTTTAGTTTTTTTTTTTGTTGGATTGGAGTTTTTATTTGAATGATTTCTGGTTGGAGTAGAGATGGAAGGAAGGGGATAGGTTTAGAGATGGAGCAGCATCTGCACTTAAGGCTCCACAATTTAAGGGGGGAACAAATTCTGCCCAACCAACTACTCGAGCTGAAGATTTCAATTTTAAAGGTCAAAAAGTGAAGAAACAAAGAAATGCCTGGGACCCAAAATCGCTTAAGCTGCGTATCAAAGTTGGCCCTTGGCATCTGCAATTTTCTTAATCAATCCATTGGAACAGATTATGACCTCACATCCAATGAGCGATACCTTATTGTTATCCCCCCTCTCAGACGAGTTGATTAGCTCGTACGTGTGTCTTAAGATTATGTGTTCTGCGAAAATACAGCTTCTTGGATGAAAACTAAGGATCCCTACCTTTGCATATGAATAAGTTGAACTTTTGGACTTATGGTGGCAAAATTGTGAAGATGTTTGACATCTTCTTCTTCTTTTTCTTTTTTAATCTTATTTCAATGTAGTAACAACTTTTTAATTTTATATTTGAAAAAGAAGAAGAATAGGAAGAAATAATGTTTTAGCAAAGAAATCTTTTTTTGATGTTTTAGCAAAGAACCTTGTTGCAAAGAAAGTATATAAAGAAATAAAGTGTAAAGGGTATTTTTGTAAACATACACTTTTTAAATAGAAATTATGCAAGATTTGTTTTTTCTAATACATCAAACCAAACAGTATAATGCAGACATAACTAATGCAAGTATTACTAATACACCCTATTTTGCATTGTTCTTATACACTCTACCAAACGACCCCTAATTGTGTGGTCTGTTTTCGAGTTTGTATAATTAATCACATTTGTATATGTATAATTTACAATTATCTAATCAATATACATATATAGTTCGTCTCTCTCATTCCTTTTCCAATCTTGCTCGCCTTTCTCCTCTCTCTCTTCCAATCTCGCTTGCTTTTTATACAAATGAATATGTATAATATACAATTATCTAATCTATATTCATATATAATTCTCTCTCCTACTCTCTGTCTTCTCTTGCTCGCCTCTCTCCTCCCTCTCTCAATCTCGCTCGCCTCTCTTCTCTGTTTTTCATAATCTCGCTTGCCATATATAGAAATATATATGTATAATATACAATTGTCTCAGCATTGTACATGTACAATTCACCTCTCTTCCACTTTTTGTTCTCTTTCTCCCAGTTTCGCTCGTCTCTCTCCTTCCTATAACATGTAATTACGAATTGTAATTATCAAACTATAACTATGGAGAATAATTAAGCTATTTTTAGTGGCTATATGTGAAAGTTCTCCTTGTTTTATTAAGCTTCATATCGTAACATGGGGTATTTTATTTTGACACTAAGATTCAATTTGTTTATCTACTTCGTAATAATTTTAGATATGTTAGAAAGCTAGACAAAAATGGTTAAAGAATTTTGGGGGAAGTTTGGGTAAAATGGTGCTACATATATGAAGTTTAGGTAAAAATAATTGAATTTTAATAGTATAATTTTACGAGTGAGTTTTTACTAGGATAATGAATTTGTAATTTTAGAAAATATTATTAATGCACCAGTTTTGCAGTTTACCACTTTTTCATATTAATTGAAAGATTTTGGGTTTTGGAGGATTTACCTTTTTTGTCATTCATTCTCAATGTTTTCACATAAATGTTCATAAATAATTATATGAAATAATTGTATATAATAGCAAATTAATAATCTAAAATAAATGGAGTAGCTACGGTTTGATTTAATTGTGCTCCATAGCAAACGTTTGCCAAAGTTTGCCAGTCGCCTCTCTCCCAAGAATCTCGCTCACCACTCTCTCATTCTCGCTCGCCACTCTCCCTCTGCTTGCCTCTCTCGCTTTATATACAGAAGTGTATAAATTGTATTTCTGTTTTGTATGACGCAAGACAAAATTGTATATACACTTGCAAAAACATAGATCTTCATGTTATACACTTAATTATACAATTTACAAACATTTTACTTTGATTCAGTTGTAGACGAATGCAAATTTTATACAAATATTGCAGCGAAAAAGGCCAACGGATTATACAATTGCAGTGAAATACAATTTTCTCTCGCTTTATACAACATAAGTGTATAAATTGTCTTTCTGTTTTTGTATAGAGCGAGAGAAAAACATATATTTTCTTCCTATACACTTATAATTATACAATATACAAATATTTTACTTCGATTCAATTGTATGCAAAGCAAATTTTATACAAATATTGCAGCAAAATACGCAGTGTATTATACAATTGCAGTGATATAGGCTAGCGAATTATACAATTGCAGCGAAATAGGCCAGCAAATTATACAATTTAGCCAGCGAATCATATAATTGTATATGTATAGCGGGTCAGCGAATTATACAATTTAGGCCAGCGAATTATACAATTGTATATGTATAGCGAATTATACAGTTATATGTTTGCTATGGAGCGCAATTATGCAAACTTTGCTATAGCATACAAATATGAATTTTTTGTTTGCTATATGTGAAAGTTGTCCTTATTATATTCCCCAAAAAAACCAATATTCACAAAGATTTATAATTATAAAAAATGCATTTCTCATTAAAAAAAATTCTAAATAAGAAGAAAAATAGTGTTTTATATTTATGTGAATCAACATTAATTTTTCTTCTTTTTTTTATGAGTCAACTCTAATATAATTGTTGACCATTAACTTGCTTTCTTATATTATTGCCTCAATCTAAAGCATGTATTTGTATGGACAAAAAGATATTCAAAATAATTATTATATGATACTACTATAAATAATTTTTTCCATTTTAAAATTATTCAAATCAACCATAAATGATTGAGACATTAACATTATTTCCAGTTTAAATCATAATTGACTATGAAATTATCACTTATAAGTAAAAAAAAATTAAAGCATGTTTAAAATTTATAATAAGAAAAATTTAATTCTCTTGATATAATAGTAAGTTGACAGTATGATTCATTCTGTATATTGAATTACAACAATCTAGTAATAGTCAAAGAACTTTAATTTGTAAGTCAAAGTTTAATTAATTATTAGAGAAAAAATTTTCTTCTTTTAAAATTGTCTACTTAGAGTTAATTCTTTTTCCCTTTCTGAAGTGTGTTTCAATAAATGAGTTAAACACAAATAATAAATTAGGAAAAAGTATTTATTATATTATAAATTTTGCAAAAATGGAATAAACATAAAGGAAGGAGGAGGGTTATACAATGAGTAGCCTATAAATTCTCTTCACATTTTACAAAATCATAGTACACTTTTTTCTACCTTTTTTTACTTTGATAAAAGTTTTGGTATTCATACTTCAAGTATGAGTAATGCAAATGTTTCTCCTCCTTCATTTTTATCATCTTGTCGTGTATTACTTCGATGTCCTTTATGCTATGGAGCGTTCCGTACTCATCTGCAATTCATGAATCATGTACGAACTACTCATCTATTAACGTCTGAGCGAAATACCATTCTATGCTCTCATGCATATGCGTCCAATATTTTGTCCCCAGAAAATCCGCTAGGATCTCAACTTGCAGCCCCACAACATACGAGCTCACAAAATGTTATCCGGCATTCCTCTGGATATCCATCAGGTACTCTTTTGCGAGAAAATATGCTATCGGCTCAATCTACGACCCCACAACGTGTGAGTCCACAGAATGTTAACCTACGTCCTCCTTTATATTCATCTGGATCTCTTTTGCTAGGAAATCTATCGTCAGTTCAACATGCGGCCCCACAACATGCGAATCCACAAAACGTTATCCAACGTTCTCCTTTATATTCATCTGGATCTCTTTTGCTAGGAAATCTATCGTCAGTTCAACATGCGGCCCCACAACATGCGGCCCCACAACATGCGAATCTACAACACGTTATCCAACGTTCTCCTTTATATGGATCAGGTAATTTTTTTACCGGAAATATGTCATCACCTCAACCTGCAGCCCCACATCATGCGACTTCGCAAGGAAATAATAACATTGTTATCACGCCAACATTGTCTTTGAATCGTAACAACCCGCCAAGACTCAGTGATAGAGCACCACCAATCAATTGGCAACAAATGGCAAGCAGAAACAGAGTTGGAGGTCCAAATTCAACATTCCCCAATTCAAATGACTCTACTATTGATTGTACAAGATCATTGACCAATCAATTGAATGTTCCTGTTTCAACAAATGTTGATGAATTAGCTAACATTGCTGACGAACAAAATGACGTGGACTTGACCTTGAGACTTTAATTAGAACACAAATTTTGTGGATCTTCTTTGTAAGGGGGTGTCTAAAAATGTTCTAAGTTTGAAGTTCTTTTTTGAAGTTTTATTTCTATATGTTTGTTTAGTAGAAGAGTGTCTAAAAGTATAAGTCTGTTGTTCTGTTTTATTTTATTTTATTTTTGGTCGAATAGAGTGGGTGTCTAGAATTGTCTCGTGTTGGAGTTTATTGTTTTATTATATAATATATGTCTTGATTTAAATCATCCAAAATCAATTTTTTTTTTCGGTACAAACATTTCTCTATATTTTTTATCGAGCATATATTAAAAAATAAAATTACAATATTATGTGTTATTGCTATTGTTCTGTTCTCTATTATATCTATCATAATTGCCTCATAACTGTGTTTTGTTTTTCCGTACTTCTTTTATTATGTTTGACTTGAACTCAAGGATTATCGAAAACAATTTCTCTACCCAGAGGCGAACCTAGGATATAAATATAGGGAGTGCACTACTATGAGTGACTCAAAGGTAAGGCTAGGAATGGCACAAGGGTAACGTTAATAACATAAGCAAAATATAACATATTCTTTTCATATTATACTCCAACCATCTAGAAAATGAACCCTTAAACCATGTCTCTAAAACTAACCCTTGTTGAGAAGAAATATTTATCTTCAAAAATCTATCCATCTCAAAGCACAAGAATCAACAACAAATTATTGTAAAAAAAATAGCTTATAAAAATTTATTTGGAGTATGACTTTAATTTTGGAGTCTTATATTTTGTTTATAATTGTGTTAGGGAAAATTATTTATTTTTAAATCCAATTAGAACGGAATGGAACAGGATGATAAAAAAGGGTGGTTAACAAAGGGGGTGGGGCCAAATAAGGCGGCAAAAAAGAGTTTTAATTTTGGGTTGATTCTTTGGCACAAATCACTTTTTTTTTATATATATATTCATTGGAATGTCTAAGAAAGTGAAATTTGATTGAGATGAAAAAGGAGCAATTGGACAAGCTTTTTCGGCTATGGCTTACAAGGGGAACGAAAAAATTTTTGAATTTATTTTTTTGTGGAGCTCAGGTTTAAACTTAACACAAAAATTTGATGATTTTTTAACTTTAGGGAAAAAGATAAAATTGAGTACTTTTTATAATACATTAAAGACTATATGGATCATGCAAAATATATTAAGGATCAAAATAAGGCAAATCTCACACACCATTTTGATAATTTTCTCAGAGAAAAGATTTCAAATTTAAAGTAAAAAAATTGTTGCTTCCGCTGGGGATTGAACTCGCGCAGCTATGCAAAGAATTTGTGCGTTCAACCAGCACACCAAAGCAACTTTTGATTGTTAGGGTGCACAATTAAATATATGTGCATTTTATCAGTTGTCTATACATACATACATACATATATATATATATA